>NW_006795663.1:1690348-1691282 GCF_000442215.2 Lipotes vexillifer
GGAGGGGGGGGGAGAGGGGGTTGGGGGAGGGGATGCTCCGCCCGCTGAATCGACCTATTCTTCCCACTGAGCTCCCTCTGGCTTCCAGAAAGCAGCCTCAGCCAAGGGGCCTCTCAGGAGAGCAGAGGGTGAGATGTGTGTGCGTGTGTGCATGCGTGTGTGTGTAGAGAGGGAGGATGTGTGTGTGCTGGGGAGAAACAGAAACCCAGTATGACACAAACAGAGAAGAATTTATGTGAGAGAGAAAATGAGACCATTAGTCTAGATTTTCTTTCTCTTCCTCCTCTGATCTCCCTATTCCCAGTGACTGTCATAGAAACTGCTTTGTAGTGACTGCTTAGGACATGTTTATTGAACAAATAGATAAATCAGGGTCTGACATTCTACTACTTGAGATATAGTCGGCACAGCAAGAAGCATGTTAGGAGTTCAGGAGCCCCTTGCCCCTTTTTCCTTCCAGGGTCTGACCTGGGTGGCTTGCACCCCTGGGCCACGGTTCCAAAAAGGCCCAGTCTCAGCACGTTACAGGCCAGGTGAGCACCCGGCATCCTTGGGAGCAGGGAGCATGGGGCCCTCACACCCGAGCACAGGAAGTGAAAGGCAGGGAATGGCTCATGGTTGCTGTGCCCCTGCCCAGCCGAGATCCAGCCCAGGACTGGTGGGCTCACCACTCCGATCAGCGTGCCCTCAGGAAGCCCCCTCCCCAGCTCACCTCGAAGCGGGGTAGGAGAGGCATCCCATTCTCTGCAAGCAGGTGGGAATGGGGAGGAGGGGAGAAGTTCCTTTCCCTCCAGCTTCATCTTTTTTTTTTGCGGTACGCGGGCCTCCCACTGTTGTGGCCTCTCCCGTCGCGGAGCACAGGCTCCGGACGCGCAGGCTCAGCGGCCACGGCTCACGGGCCCAGCCGCTCCGCGGCATGTGGGATCTTCCCGGA
>NW_006795663.1:1691366-1700630 GCF_000442215.2 Lipotes vexillifer
CCATGTGGGATCTTCCCGGACCGGGGCACGAACCCGCGTCCCCCGCATCGGCAGGCGGACTCCCAGCCACTGCGCCACCAGGGAAGCCCTACAACTTCACCTTTTGAAACCCCAAGTGCTCCTCCTTCCATTTGGATCACGGCTATTTTAGGAGAAATGAATCCAATTAGATGAGTGTCTGCTGATCATCTAGTTGAGATAGAATAATGATAATAACCAACGGCTCTTTACAGTTGACAAATCGCTGTCACAACATCGTATAGCGGTGTCCCATCATCCCCAGGGGTAGATAGCTCATTCCTATCTTACAGATGAGGAAACGAGGAGACTCGCTTAGGGCCACGTGGTATGGGGAGCTAGGGATCAGCTCTGGCCAGACTCCCAGCCCAACCATGAGCTGAGCTCTTGGGCCGAGAGGAGGAAGGGGACCAGGAGGCTGAGGGCGGGACCATGATGTGGGAATTTGGGGTTGAGGACAGCCACAGCCAGGATGAGCAAGAGTCTGGCTCTTGCTGTTTTATACTTTCCCAGAAAAAGATACATGTTGGTTTACATACAATTTCAGGGGGCTCAGAGGTACTCACCTGGGGACAGAGAGGAGACCCAGAAAGGAAGACAGGACAGTACTGAAGCCAGTGTGTAGCTCAGCTATTCCCGTCCTCCGGGTGGAATTCTTGACTCAGGGCGAAAGCAATTTCTGAATGAACGGGATTTCTCCTCCCAAGCCCAACACAAAACACGTGGGATTCAGGAATACCCTGCTCTCTTAACAATTTGTTCTTAGCAACTATACAGTGTCATGCAGTCATTGACGATGACATCCCCAACAAACGTCCCAATGACGGCTAAATCAAAGCAGCGACCAAAAGTGTGCCATAAGAGAGGTAACATCTGTAAACTTTATTGTACTATAAAATATAAAACTATTCTCCAAGCCCTATACAATGGACATACATGTTGACTTCATACTGTGATTACAAGAGGAGGCCCCGTTTGCTATAAAATCTAAAGATGGGTAATATAATGTCCTCCTGTATTGTACATTCAGCCTAAACTAACATACTGTCTTGAAAAAGCATTAATTACATTTTTATTTAAGAAACTTTTTTTTTACTGTGTTGCAATTTGGAAGTGTTTTCAAAGGCAAATAGGAAGGCTAATATCTGAGAAAAAAAACTACTAAAAAAAGTTGGAGCAGGTGTCCCCTTTTTTTTAGACATGTTCCCACGGCAAACGGAACCTTTCTGTTCCATGGTGCTGCCTTTGAGGCTGCATCCAGGGCAGTCACTGGAGAAGCAGTGATGACATGGCAATGACGGCACGGCCCCGACGCGCAGCTAGCCGTAACCTTAGGTAAGGGAGCCGTTCATTGCCAGGCAGGAACCTGGCATGCCCAGAGTCATGGTAACCTGCCCAAGGCCCCGCAGGGTTCGAATGCAGGCCCTTTTCATGCTATAGCCCCCATTCTTTCAACTAAGCCATGTTCTTTACTGGTAGAAATAGCGAAATAAACAGCACACGGCAGAGAGAACGGGGTACGGGCATTAACTGATTGCAGCAGAAGTGGAAATCGTTGAAAAAAGGACCAGTTGTGCTTTTGACCCCTTGCTAGGCAGAGAGAGCCAGGGCAGGGCTGAGGCAGATGCCCAGGTCCTGGGCAGGTACCAAACTCTGAGGCCGGCACCCATCCCACCAGGGAGCAGAGGACTCCTTGCTCAGTCACCCATCTTGGGTCTGTCTTTTCATTTCCATTCTCTGGGCCCAGCTTGGGTCTGGGAAGCCATGTGGCCTGGGAAGGGGAACACGCGTCCTTTGAGAGCTCACTCTGTGCTAAGGGCGCTGTGGCCCACTTTGGTCCGCGCAGCAGCTCTGCGCGTTCAGTGTCATCAGTTCTGTTCCACAGATGGGGAAGCAGAATTTGTTAAGTGAGAGGCAGTATGGCTCATAGTTAGAGGCATGGCCTCTGGCCTGAGCTGCTGGAATCCTGACTTTCTACTCACTAGACTAGAGGAAAGGAAACAGCTTTTCCAAAGCAGTGTTCTCTCTACACGCAGGGATAACAGGAGTGTTTCCATGATAGGGCTTCTGTGAAGATGTACGGGTGATGCTTGCGAAGCTTTTAGCACGGTGCACAGCGCTCAGTAAGGGCTTACCGCATGCCAGCAATGTCCACCTTTAAGAGTCTGGGCTGGGATTTAGCCACAGCGCAGCCTGACCCTCCTCACACCGTCAGAGCACCACATGCCAAATCCCCGCTCTGTGGTTTGTTTACAAGCTGCATGACCTTAGACGGGTCACTTTCCTTGGGCCTCAGTTTCCCTTACTGTAAAGTGGGGACATTACTTTACAAGGTGATTGTTGAGGCTCAAGGGAATTAGAAGTAAAAACACTGACTCAACTACTAAAAGGAATATGCGGAGTTAAGTGTTAGCTGGTGTCTTCGTAAGTGTTGGTCGGTGTGTTAGGATTTGTCCTGGTTCTCTTTGGGGTTTAAAGTACAGAACCCTAACTCCTGACTCCCCTGGAGACTGGATAAGGGAAAAGATAAACACCCAATAAATGCACAAGACAGGAACGAAGGGGAGAGGAAAGGCAGCTGACTTGTATTGACACCTACTGTATGCCTGGCCTAATGACAGGCATTTCAGAGATGTATTCCAGGTGTCCCAGCCCCCCAGCCTGTGACTAGAAAATCTTGGCGCATTTGCTTGCATTGGCCTCCACTGCTTGATGGGAGTGTTCCCTGGGCATTTGGGGGCCTCATCACTCTCGGTGTCTACCCCACCCTTCCCCTTCTCCTTGAATCCCCATGTCTGTGCCCACTGCCGCTACCCAGCATGACCCCTGGTCTGTGAGGGGGCCGCCTTCCTCCACCAGGGCACTGAACACTGGCACACAGACCTTCCAGCACCTCTCCACCTCCATGGGCCCCAGGGCAGCTCTGTTTCTGCCTACAGTCTTACAGAACCTTTCGACTTCTGACTCTCCAGCTGCTAGATCTTAGAACTCAACCCAGTCCCAGGGGCTGGATGAGAAGTCCCATATCATCTCTCTTTCTCTGCTCTCTCCTCAGACCAAGCCCCCATCTCCTTTACTCTCTCTCCTACAAAATAAAAGTATCTGGGCATTATCAATGGATATCAAAAATACTGAGAATGTGGGTGGGAGTATCACTTGCCCTAATAATGCCTGGATTCAGGGTTCAGCAATTCCCAAATGCCATGCTGCATCCTTACCAAGATGCTGTGAGATAGATACTATTAACCCACTTTGCAGATGAAGACACTGAGGCTCAGAGAGGAGAAGTTGGGTCAAGGATATTCAGCTAGTAAGTGGCCGAGCTGGGGTTCAGACTCAGGGCTATTTGAGTACCACCTTGCTTCTGGAAGCCGAAGGGATGATGCTCTGACAGTGTCAGGGTGAGCTGTGGGCAGGTGGTGGGGGTCCCCGGGTGCCTTCTCCCCAGGCACACAGGCATTAGCTGATGCTTCAAGCCTGCTTTCCAAGTTCATCTGACGCGCCCATCCCAACCTCGGCTTTAATTATGTCTGCCCTTGCGAAAGCCGAGCAATTCAGCCTTCCCAGAAACGCAGGCTCCCTGAATCTTCCAGGGCATTTCAACATGCAGGAGCCCCAGGGAAAAGGGGCCTCTCCGTTCTTGCTTCTCGTGTTGAAGCGGCTTTCATCTGGGTCTGCAGGAGAACTTCCTCCCGCCCTTTCTTTCCTCTCCTTCTTTCCTTATTATTTTCTAGGAACTTAAATGCAAAATGCCCAAGATAACGCAACTCCCATCATTTTCTTCCCTGCCCTTTGTGTCTTTGAATCTTCAAATCACATGCCGTGCCAGCCAGTTTAGCATAAGAAATTAAATTAATTTTCATGCTTCAGATGTAAATGCCTTTATTAATAATTTAAAGCACATTTATTTATGCAGTTTGATATGTTTCAGGTTCAGGGAAGCAATTAAGTTTTGCCCAAGCAGCCGATCAGCAGACAGCGTCTTCCGTGCCTTCTCCCCCTCCAGAGCGGCTGCAGGAGAGTCACGTGCGCAGAGCCTCACCCCTCTGGCCTGCCCACTGCCTCTGTGAGACGTGGGCTTTTGATAGGAGGCGAGCACACTTATTTGCTGGGGCCCAACTCAAGGAAGGCCAATTTCTTTCTCAGAATTGCCCTGGGTTATTAGACTCGACCTTCAAAAGTCCTCCCCTCATCTAGTTCCTGGCGAGGCTGTCATCCTCTAAAAGCCACCTTTAACTTTTACTCTGGGAAGCAATTTTACATCTGTTGAGGGCTTGGCTGCTTGAGAGTGAGAAGAGCTGGCTTGGCCACTTAGGAACTGGTGAGCGTGGACAACTTGTCCCACTGCGTTCACCTGTTTCCTTATCTGAAAAATGAGGAAATGATATTTCCCTTAATAAGGATGCTGTGAACTTTGAGTAGCAAGAGAATGTACATGAAAGCACTTAGCTGGTCTACCCACCTTTCCTTTTCAATGGCTTTGCCCTGTCCCCTTCCCAGGCCTGTGCTTGGGCTGTGTCTGCTCCCACCCCCACTGCCACCTGTGACACTATTCCTTCTCATCTTCATATCTCAGCCCCACCCCACGCTTTGTAATCAAAACACTTTGTATTCACTTATGCTTGGTACTATCCAAAGATCTTTCGCATCCCTGATATCATTTTATCATCAGTAAGAATGCTTTAAACAGAGTTGGAATCTGAGTTCCCAGGAGGTGTAACTTCCCAGAGACAGATTAGAATTCAAAAATGTTGTCAGGACCCCTGTGCACCATGGACTGCGGCGGATACTATGGAATGCGTGTGGAGCACACCGTGATGACCTGGGTCTGTCTTTAGGGTCTCACTAGGGGGACCAAGAGAAAGCAGCACCCCTGCCCCTCACTCGGACCCTGCTCTGCTCAGTGTGAGCTGCATGTTCAGAAACTGACCAGGAGTCCAGGACTGAAGCTTGGGCACGTCTCCTCAGTCTTATCAATCAGACCCCAAGATCAGGTCTTCTTCACCCAGGTCTCCACGGAGTGGGACCTGGAACCATCCTCGACTTCCCTCTCCCTCACCCCCACCTGTAGTGCATCGCCCAGCCTTGCTGATTTCGTGTCTCTGGAGAGCGCCCACTTCTCTGCCTCTTGCTGTTACCACCCGCCTCTAAAGCATCATCATCTCCCGTGTAGACCCCTGCAACAGCTTCCAATGGGTCTCCCGAGGCCACCTCTGCACCACCAAGCCATTCCCCACTTACTGGCCCCCTCCTCACCACACGGACACATTTGAAAGCTCCAAAGCCTCCTCATTGCCCCAGACCAAGGACAAAGGGTTTATCATATCCCATAACTCACCGCATGCTGTGGCCCTCCGGTAAGCGGCACAATTAGTTGAGGTAAGAGGGGGCGGACTCCACTGTTTTCCTATAAAAATCTGGGTGGTGAGCAAGTGTATGGGTGGTTCCTACTTCCTAGGTTTGTTCAAAGTGTGGCACTCAGTCCCTTTTAGCTGTCTTCCATAAAGATCTTGGTCCCGGAGGCCAGAGTGACCTTGGGCAAGACATGGCACCTCACTGAGCTTCATCTGAAAAATGGGGGCAGAGCATCTCTCCGTGGAGTTAGGATAAGGAGGAAAGGAGACGAATTATGAAGTGTCTAGGAGGCAGAAAATGCCGGTAAAAAACATTTCTCTGCCCCCTTTCTCCCCAGAGCCCTGGAGACTGTTGGGTGGGGTGCAGGCCAGCTTGCGCCCCTCCTGTGATTCGGCTCTCATCCACCGCAGGCTGGCTCTGCAGGGTCCAGGCGCCCCCCAGCCTTCTCTCTGCGTGTGTGCCTAGAATAGAAGGTGTTGACGTGCCTCTGACGACCTTCCAGTCGAGGAAGCTGCGGGAGGGATGGCGGTGCGGACATGTGCTGAGTTTCCCTCTCATCTCGTGCTCGTCACTCGGCCCCCACAGGCAGGCACTGGAGGTGCTCCCAGCCAGCTGGGTGGGCTCCAGGCAGCAGACACTGGTTTGCACTGGGGCAGAGCCAGGGAGGCGGGGAGGGTCAGGGGGCGGGGCAGCCCCCTGCACACTCAGTCTTTCCTGAGCTCTGGGCTGGCTCAAACCTAGAGACAGAAGGCGGCAAAGCTTATGGGGAGGGAGGGACATCACTGAGCCCACGAAGCCCAGGCACCTCATTGTCCGTATGGGGAAACTAAGTGCAAAGAGCCAGAACTCGGATTGATTTCTTCAACGCACATGATTCAGAATGACCTGCAGACTGAGCACTGGGGTGGGGAACAGAGGGGGTGGGGACCCAGCCCCTGCCTCTTGTACGGGCTTCCAGGACACACTTGGGCGCGAGTGCAGACGGCCGTACAGTCTTGTGGTGTGAGTGGCTTGGTCTCATGGCTGAGCCTGTCGCTTCTCTGAGGACCTGCCCCTACACCCATACCCTGCACAGACCTGGGCGCATTGCAGGTCACGGCCGCACACCTGGGGGCTCAGGGATCCTGTGAGAGCATCTCCCAGGTCCACCTCTCCCTCTCCTCTCCGTTGCTTGCAATCTCCCTTGAAAAGTACAGACAGTGCTTTAGGGAACTGGATCGAACCCTCGGACCCCACCAGTAAGCTGATGATCAAGGCTACTTGGGCTGGTTTAACCATCCACCTTGCATTTTCCAAGGCCTGAACTGCCTGGGGCATTTCCAGAGTCACTGAAGCCTCTCTGTTGTGTAAGATTTAGGGATCCAGGGAGGCCAAGGGCGATTAGACATCACCTGTTTCCATGAAGCCCTGCCTGTTTCCTCTCAGCAGGTGGGGCCCGGTCTCTCTGTTAAGAGTGCAGAAACCTGCATTGCACAGCCCGCAGCCAGGGGCTGAGGGTGGGCTGGGCCCATAGCTGGGGAATGAGTGGATTCCTGGATGGTCCTTCTGCTTACACCGCGTTTCCAGAAGCTGATCATCTAGATGTGAACATCCTGCTCTGAGCAAAGCACCGTGCTAGCTGCTTGAGGAAGGGAGTAAGGCTGACCTCAGTGAGTTGATTTTGGGGGTGGAAGAGAAGGCTACCTACCCAAACTGGGGTGCACTGGTGAATGTCTAACCAGCAGCTTTCCATAGGGAAAAAATGCTCTAGTACAGCGCTTGCCAGTTCCCGTGGTATGAATATTCCCACATGGCCAATATTTCAAGGAGCCAGTGTGACAACTTTGGGAGAGATGCAGAGAACCAATTGGTCTTGAGAGCAAGTGGAAGCCGGCTCCAGCTAGTTTGTGTCTCAAACTAACCACAGGGCAAGGCAGTTTGTAAAACGTACTAAAATAGAAAGATAAATACAATTCTATGGCCCCTGGACAGGGGAGCAATACCTTCTGACAGAGGTTCCTGGGGAGGCTCCAAGAAGCAATCATTTAGTTTCGGTTTTGAGGAAGAAAGGGCTTTCACGGAGAAAGCAGGGGAGGGGAGGTCCTCCAGCTGGAGGGCCAAAGAAGCTCCTGACATGTTTGAGGACCTGTGTCCTGTGGCAAGACCATGGGGACCATAGATCACAGCAGGCCTTATATACTCTGCCGAGGAGTTTGTCCTTTATCTTGTCAGTGGTGGGGGAGACAATGGTGCATCTTAAGCGGGTGAATGACATCATAAGGTCTGTTTTGTTGTGTTTTTTTTGAATCCTGACTTCATCATTCTTTTTTTTTTTTTTAAAGTATGTTTATTACAAAAACAAATCAAGCAATGTATCAACGTACAAAAAGACTTTTTTTTTTTTTAACATTAGGTGAATATCTTCCCAGTGTATGCACAGAAAAAAGTTTAGACAGATATAGTAGAACTAACATAAAAGAAATGAAAATAAAAGGAAAAAAGAGAGAGCATAGGAATTAACTGGTCCCTCTTCTTCCACTGCATGTTGTCAAGACTGTGTATAATGTTTGGAGCTGTGGCAACCATCTTGTTACCATGAGGAAAGCTAGCCCATAGTAGCCAATATACTGAGGGTGTTGACAGAGTGGGAAGATGGGGAGAATATGAGTTTTGATGATGTAGAGTAGCTGTTGTCCTTTATATATAGATCATCCTGAGACAACTCTGGTATCTATATGTGTATGGTTTTCCTATTTACCTAGATTCTGAATTCTCAAGGCTCAAAACTGGGTCATAGTGAAGCAAGTCAGTGTGATATAGTGTCAAGGACTCAGGCTTTGGAGTCAAACAAAACTGTTTTTGAATTATAGCTCCTTATGGGGGGGATTACTTAATCTCTCAGTGCCTCAATTTTCTTATCTCTGAAATTGGAAGAATAAACTTGCTCGCAGAAGTGTTGTGAGCATGGCATTAGATAACATATGTAAAGTTTTTACCACATGCCCAAGCTGGAAGGCACTCAGAAAATGCTTATGAAATATACAAATAGATCTGAGAAAACATGGAGATGCCACGGGGTGGGGAAAAACATTGTACCTCGATTTCTTCAGTACTTTCAGCAAAGACTGGGCTGACTATGAGCTGTGGAGTAACAGTTCTGACACAGGCAGAGTAATTCTGAGCAAGTTTCTTGACTTCCCTGAGTGTCACTTTCCTTAGCTGTAAAATGGGTAAAGGGGGATTAAATAAAGTTAATGCCCAAAGCACTTGGAGAGTGGTAGACTCTTAACACTAGCTTCCTTCTTTCTTGTTCCTCCAGCACACAGACGAATGCTCGCATATACATGTGTACAGATACACTTTGACACACATACACACAAATACATCCAGACACACACACACACACACACACACACACACACACACACACACACACACAACCTTTCTTAGCCCCAGAATCTTTCAGGAGATTATTATGAAGGTGTGGTTTTAAGGAAGATGTCCCCATGTCTGTCTGCCAGGCAAGCCTGTTCAACTGATTACTGTCATGGGTTCTTTGTCTTTCCCTGGATTTGTTTTTCAAGTGTAGGGTCTTCAAACAATGGACATTAAGGCTTAAAGGAAAACTATTTTCTGGGGGAAAAGATGCTTTAAAATGTAATTATGTATTAAGTACACATCTAGTAAATAATCTAGTAAACAATTAGACATATAATGCTTTGACTATAAAACACCACATTTTTGCAGATGAGACAGATAGATTTTAGCAATCAGAGGGAGTTAGGAGAGAGGAATGAAAGAAGAAACCGGTACTTGCTTTCTATTTACCTGGCAGAACTGGGCCTGGCCCCGGGGCGTGGGGCTGGGAGGGACCTGCCAGACAGGCTGTGCCTGGGATGCAAGGAGCAGGAA
>NW_006795663.1:1700665-1700988 GCF_000442215.2 Lipotes vexillifer
GCAGGAATGTGACAGGCAGGCGAAAGGGGCCAGGTGAACTCTGTCCAGGTGGAGAGTGACTACACTGCTTGGTCTCCTATCACGTCCAAGCATCGCCATCCCAGCCACCATCTTCGTGGAATCTTCCCTGGACGATTATTTAATTTTTAATTTTTTTAAAAAATTTTTTGTCCACGCAGTATGTGGGATCCTAGTTCCCCGACTAGGGATTGAACCCGCATCTCCTGCATTGGAAGCATGGAGTCTTAAGCACTGGACTGCCAGAGAGGAAGTCCCCCTGGACGGTTACTTTAGCTTTTTCGCTCATTTCCCAATTCCACTCT
>NW_006795663.1:1700998-1748251 GCF_000442215.2 Lipotes vexillifer
CCCGTTCTATGTAACATCACTACAAGTTTGTCCCTTGAAGTGTCACTTTTCTCAAGTGACCCTCCTGCTGGAAGACCCTCCTCTTTCCACCCTTCCTGCTTTGGTTCCCCGGGGAAGGAGACAGTCGCGGTTCTCCCGGCATGCAGCTGGCAGCGCCATCTCCATCCTTTCCAGAGCGGCCAGGTCCTAGAAGCCACCAGGTCCAGCCCTACGCCACAGAGCTGGAGTCACAGCTTTCTAAAGGCCACGTCTGTGCATGACCTCGGTCCTAAGCCACTCTCTCTGACCCACCTTGCACTCCTCTTCTCTGCCTGTCTCTTTTCTTCCTGATTTTTCTTTCCGTTTCACCTTCCTTGGCTCCTTGGGCTGGATCCTCAGCCCTATGTGCTCGTCTTTGACCTTAAGTTTCCTCCTAGCAGGTGCTTTGGATTTTCCATCTGGCCAGGCATTCATTCCTTCCTTCACCAAACACGTATGGAACACTCATGGGGGCACATGCTGGGCGTGAACAGTGCCTGTGATCCGGAAGGCGAGGTCATTAGACAACTCATTTCCTGTGTGTGTTGTTGCGGAGTGTTGAGTGGGTGGGGAGAGTGAAGTTGAACAGGATAAAATGTTGTCCTTGAACTCTGGCAACTCGCCAGAGGCTGGTCAATAGAATTTTATCCTTAATTGATTTATCAGATTAGCTTTAATGGAACCCAGAGGAAGCTAGAGCAAGCCAGGAAGTGATTACAATAGAAGAGATTGGACTCAAGGATTCCCTTTGATCTTCAAACACCCCTGAGAGGGAGGCGATTGTCCCCATTTTCCAGCCTGGGAAGCAGGCTCAGAGTGGCTGGCTGACTTTCCTGAGGTCACCCAGCTAGTGATGGAGAGGCTACAGACATGTGTCCTGGAGGGCCTGACTGGTGTCCTGTGCTCCCTTCTGAGGCTGAGCTGATCCCAGGGCATCTGTGGTCAACTTGCTTCCTGAACAGGCTTCTGGGGATTGTGAGGCACCAGTCCCTTCCACCGGGTAGATTGGAGCTGCACTTTCGTCCTGGACCGCTTCCTTCTCTCACCACATCATCTTCCTGGCTCCTCTGCCTTGGCCCTGGGCAGAAGGGGAGCCTGCTGAGTTGTCATCTGAGTGCACACCGTCCATGGCTGCATAGAAAAAGGACATTGATTTATGATCCAAAAAGACGAAGGATGAGGCCAGGGAAGAAGCAGGGCGGCGGGGGTAGGTGGGCGATAGGGAGAGAACCAAAAAGAATAAAAAGAATCCCTAAACCTTACGACAGAGCCTGCCCTGTGATTCGTAGGTAGGCGTGGGCTGCGAACCTTCTGCGTAAAACTGAAATGGAATCACAAATGAGGAGAAATCATCTTGGGGCTTGGGTGTGCTTTCTAGGGCTGAATTAAATTAAAAACTTATTGATTTTCCCCGCTGATTAACAGGTCTGGCACGTGAGGAAGGGTGGCAGCCCCGGAAGCAGCTTGAATGGCTGCCCCAGCTCACCAGAGTCCCTCTGCTGCATCCCGCGTCACTGCTGAGTCTTGGCAATTTTATAATTGGCCCAATGGGTTATGATTTGAAACCAGAAGAGCCAATTAGCAGGAATCTCCTTTGACCTCCGGTCAGGGGTGGTAGGAGACGAGGTAATGACTTGAGACAGAGGAAGAAAAAAACAAAACTAAACTAAAAATAAAAATAGAAAATATTAAGAGCAAAGACTTAAATCTTTTTGGCTCTCTGATTAATAACCCTGTCATGCCGATCACAAGCTCTAAACAGCAATGCTGGTTGCAGCTGAATTTTTTATACTTTCTATTAATCTTTAATGATAGCTTGGTCACCTAGTCTCTTTTATCTTGTCAGATAAATGTATGGTTAACAGGATAATGAGATTTCTAAAGCCCCATTCCAGCTCCCAGCTCTCTAGTGCATGTGGTGACCTCTGACCCCCGGCAGGCAGCGACACCAGGGTGCTGATAATTGGTAGGTGTGCTGGGAATGTATTGGAAGCTGACGGATGGTTTAAACTTTGATTTGAGGTCAGCGAGGTCACAGAGCTCTGGAAGACCAGCCCGGTTTTATTACCAACTGCCTCTGATGGGGATATAATTAGATTTAGCTATTGCTTTATTAATACGTAGTCGCTTCCCCCATCGCTGTGGGTGGGCAAATGTATTCCTTGGATAATTTGCGGACACTAGTCTGGCTTTATTAATAAGAATATATCATGCATATTGGACCAGGCACAGACACCCATCTGGTTTGCTGGACTCTGGGGGGACTTTATCATTTTCACTCATTTGCGTATTGAATAAATCGGCTGTGCCTTGTGAAATCTATCCTTGCCTTGGTGACCTCGAACTCTCTGTTGTTGTAGGGAACATCTGTTTTGGCCTCTTTCTCAATGACTGAAGAATAAAAAATATGTAAATAATTTTATCCAGCTGTCCATCCATACGTCCGTCCATCCATCCATCCATCCATCCATCCCTTCATCTACTCAATCATCTGAGTACTTGCTAAATGTTAATTACAGACCTAGGTGAGGGGGGAAAGGGGTTCACAAAGAGTTAAAGACCTGATCCCCCTCTTAAGAGATTTACAAGCAGATAAATAACTAAATTTCAAAGAAGGGCGAGTTAAAAGCCATAAGAAAATATTAACAAAATGCTAGACAGTGCATGGAAAGGGCTGAGCGTTAGACCCGGCATATTCAAGAGATTCATACTTTGGTAACAGTTATGAGCAGTACTTTTATTTTTTAGAGAAGGGCTGGGGCATAGGAAAGAGGCAGGCTTGAAGGAAGGGCCGAGGATTTTCTGTAAATATTTTAAAATTTTGAGACTTACTCCCATGCATCCCTATAATAGAAAATAGGAATTGGGGAAGCAAGGGAGAGAAACAAAATGTAAGAGAAAGAAAATTAAAGAAAGATCACTCCTTAGACCTAGACTCTAATTAATTCAATGACTATTTATTGAGTGTCTGCTGTGTGTAAGGCAGGCCCTGGCTGGGACGGGCTTCCCCGTTTACCCAGAGATAACCCCAGTGTAAAGACTGCAGTTCTCATGTCCGGTGCTCCAGTACTACATACGTCATTCTATTCTGAAATCCTGTAATCTTAGTGTTTTTGGTGGTTAAATGCCATAACGTAGGTATTTTAAAAAAATCTGATATTCGTTATGCTGGGCACCTGTCCTCCAGCTGGTGACTCAGGGATTTATCTCCTGCAATCTTAGCATGTACCTAGAGACTTAAATGCTACACTAAAATTTCTAGTTGAACAAAAGTGTGCACTTTTAATAAATGGTTCAGACCACATCTCTACTATATTTCGTCTAATCTAAGACACTGTTATGTTAAATATGTACCATGAAAAAGAAAAAGCACTATTCATATATGCTCCTAATTATACTGTGGTATGCTATGGCTGGAAGACACATTCTGATTTCCAAAATGGCAAAATGTGAAAAGAAACGTGTTTTACAATTGACGAAAGGTAGTAGTTTAAATCTTCCCCCAATATATTGTAGTTCCAATTCTCATTTCTCGGGTTCCTTGGGAGGATGGACATATTTTCTTATGTCTATTGGCCTCTAGAGCCAGTTGCGCTTGGATCCACTTCCCAAAGTGTCAGATGGCATCTCTTAAAGAAGAGAATGGGTGGAGAGGAGGGGGATTCTCAGCCTGATGCTGCAGCCTTGCCTGGAGAGACCCTGCCATTTCTCCTGCTCTAGAGGTAGAGCCTCTCGACTCTCTTCCCCTGTCTCCCTCCTGGGCCACATCCATTCTCCTAGGGCCTGACTCTCTCTCCAAGAATCACTTATCTTTACTAGGAGACCCTCGAGAATAGTAGACAGGAAAATCCCACCAGGAGGGGCTCAAGCCAGGACCAAGGAACCTTGGTCCTGGCCTTAGGCTCTCCCAGAGGGAGCAGTGTCTGAAGGCAAAGGGTAGAAGGCAATGGTGAGTTTGGTAAGAAGTTACCATTTAGCAGAAGAGTTACTAAACTATTTTCCTCTGGTTGTTGCAATCACACCTATTAACTCTCAGTCTTTTAGTGAATTTATAGGTAGAGCTAGAAGGATATAGCTAGATATAGCTAGAAGCTATATGGGTACTTATTTCACAGACCCCATCTGATATTCACCCAGAGAAATGGCTCCTTTCTAAGGGCGCTTCCAGTAATTATATTTATTGAACACCTGAGAGGCATTGGGTACCATCTTGTCAGTTGTGTTAGTCGGGATAGGCTGGTTTATGCTGCAGCAACAAGCATCCAATTCTCGGTGCTCGTCGGTCTTATCACTGATGGAAGGTCCAGTGTAGGTACTGCCATCAGATGGCTCTGCTGGGGGCCTCTCCTCCAAGAGGTGACTCAAGTATCTGCTCCTTTTTACTTAGCTAGGAGGGCACCTAAGTGCCCTCAAAGTCCTCCTTGGGATCTTACACATCCTGCCAGCGAATGAGCAAGGTAGATGTAAAAAGGGGAGCTGTGGAGGTTCTAGGAGCCAGGCCTGCAATGGCAGATCTCACTTCTACCACATTCCATTGACTAGAGCTAGTCACATGGCCCTGCCTAGATGCAAGGGCCATGCCCAGGAGGAACATGAAATGGTTTGGTTATCTCTTCCTCACCAAAAATGTCCTCAACCGGAAAGTAGGATGATGATGCAAACTCAGAATAAGGTCCTCTTACTCACTGTACAGGCCTAGAATCTGCTGTGGGGAAAAAATAAAATAACCAACCAACAACAAAACCCAGAGAGAAATGTACACACACATACCCATTCACACAGGAAATAGCTCTGAGATGCTACAGTTATCCCCTACTTTGTCACTCCTTAGAAGTATAGGTTGCCCAAAAGAGGAGGGAGGGTCTGCAGAAGGGGACAAAGGATTCTTCTGGAAACCAAGGTCCTGGGTTCGAGTGCCACCTTCGCCATTGTTAGCTTATGATTTTGAACAAGTCATGTCCCTTCTCTGAAATTCAGGATTCTCCTTGGTGGTCAAACCACATAGATAGCAATGGATTTTTTCTGATCTTAAATGGGGATACTGACAAATTCTGGTGTATTTGTGGAGTCCATGGGACAACCGTTTTGAAATCAGGACCAAGCTAGAGGACTAAATGAGTTTCCTGTGGCTGCTGAAACAAATTCCCATTCACTTAGTGGCTTATAGCAGCACACATTTATTCTCTGACAGTTCTGGAGGTCAGAATTTAGAAATGAGTTTTATGGAGCTAAAATCAAAATGTCAGCATGTCTGGCTCCTTCTGAGGCTCCCTGGCCCCTTCTAGCTTCTAAGGCTGCCAAGTTCCTTGGTCCACCTTCTCTTGGTGTATTCCTCCCATCTTCCAGACCTTTATTAGGCTGAGAACAAAGCTCAGCATGGTGGTTAAGAGGATAGGCTCTGGAGCCAGTCTGCTGGCTGTGCATTTAATTCAAGCTGTACCACTTGATACCATTTAATACTGGCTCTGTGACCTGGGAAAGCTGCTGAGCTTCTCTGTGCCTCGGTTTCCCACCTGTGAAATGGTGATGATAATGGCAGCCACCTAAGGGAGTGCCGTGAGGACTAGTGAGTCGATGCAGTCATTGGAAAGGGCATTTCAGGGCCCCAAGCCTGCCCTGAACACAGGCTCCGTGTACCCCCGTTCCCCAAACCCACACCAACCTCAGCAGGGACAACTGAGTCGGATGCAAGCCACTGCCTAAATGAACCAACTTCCAGATCAGTTTATTATCAAAGCACGGTATAAATGTTGTTTTCATGCTCAATAAACAGTTCCTCGGCTCTGTGAAATGAAATATTCCTTTCATTATGAAACTGAGAAGCCATTTATCCCATGTCTTAAGTGGCATAAATAGACTGCGTGGCAGTCAGCAGAGGGATAATGGCTCTGTTTATTTTCACTAGCTCGGGATGGGCTGACACAGCGTGTACCGGGGGAGTTAGTGCGGCTCCTGGAAGGGGACCCACAAATCCGTCATTCTCGCCAAGAACAAGGTGCTGGGCATCTGTTCTCAGGCTCTGCTTGCCAGGCCCAGGCAGGCAGGGGGAATGTTGGGATTCCACCTGGCACCTTGAGGAGCCAGCTCTGAGCTTCAGCTGGAGAAGGGTCTCCCCCCAAGTGGACGGAGCTGATGGACCTGGGCGGCCCTATGACACCGCCCGCCATGCTGCCCAGGATGACCATCGCACAGGTACTCACGCATAAACCTTTAAGTGACTTTACAGGTTAGAAAGCTTCCCGCCCCCAAGTGAGTATGGAAGGACTAGATGCAGATCCGAGAATGGTCTCCAAGGTCAGGCTCCGGCTCTCTGAAAGCGTGGGGTATTGGGCAAGTCCTTGGCTCTCTGCCCTCCCTTGTTTCTTTTCGTTTTCTTTTTTTTTTTTTTGCGATACGCGGGCCTCTCACTGTTGTGGCCTCTCCCGTTGCGGAGCACAGTCTCCGGACGCGCAGGCTCAGCGGCCATGGCTCATGGGCCCAGCCGCTCCGCGGCGTGTGGGATCCTCCTGGACCGGGGCACGAACCCGCATCCCCTGCAATGTCAGGCGGACTCTTAACCACTGCGCCACCAGGGAAGCCCCATCCCCTTGTTTCTGCAACGGGGAGGCCTGCCTTGCCTTGTATGCGATTGAATGAGACAGTGCATGTGTAGGTGTTCAGCTTTGCACATACACATGCCCTGATTTTTCTGGAGAGGAAACAGAATTCCATAGCGAGAGGGTCAGAGGCTCGTGGGCGATTCCAGATCAGATCCAGGTCTCCTGACTCGTGGTCATGAGCTCTTGCTAACAGTGTGTTCCTTGGATTAAACGCTGTCTCTGGAAAGGCAGGACCACTGTCTAAATGTGTACTGCCTGACTCCAGGTGGGGGCGGGTGGCTATATTCGCGTGGAGGAAGCAAGATGGCAGCCGCCAGGGCGGGGAGCACACGTCCTGCACGGATGGAGGTGGTGGTCTCTACGGTCTGAAGACCTCAGATCAGAAGAAACATATTTCTAAGGAATAAAGGGCACCTCAGCCCACTGACACTTTAGTATAGATGAATTTTTTATTTCCTTCCTGGCAGAACATAGCAATCGACAGAGACGGGATCTGAGACATTGTGTTGTGTTGGGGGGTCTCAGGATTGGAAAGTCCAGGGCTTGGGTCTCAGCCTGAGTTAAGGGCTCTGTGTAATGGGGGGGGGGGGAGGTGTTGACCCCATGAGCACCTAAGATAGGGAGGAAGAGTTGGAAGAACCATCAGTAGGAAGGGGTGAGTGTTGATGTCAGATGGGAGCCTTTCCCAGAAGAAAGCCACGTGCGAGTCACTTCATCTCTTTGAGACACACTGTTTCCATCTGTACAATGGGCACAATCATATCTTGCTATTCTGAAGAGCAGAGGCCAGACTGGAAGATGCTAACAGGGCTGATCCAGCCCCAGGGCCACCTCTGAGCTGTGCTGGCAGCAGAAGCCATTCTTTTCACTGCTTCATCCAAGGGGTGGGGAGGAAACTATATGCATTTTAGGATTCTTTCCTACTGGGGTGGCTGGGAACCCCTGGCAGGGGTGGGGAACAAGTGAGCTGAGCACTGCTGGGGCCAAGGCAAGGCCTTGGGGGAAGTAAATAGAACGGAAGGGCTGGGTCCCTTCATATAGCAGAGAACCAAGGTTTCGAGCCATTGATCTGAGGGGTGCAGCAACTAAGGTCCAAGTCTGGGTCTGATCTGAGGGTCAGGCAGTGTGTGTGTGTGTGTGTGTGTGTGTGTGTGTGTGTGTGTGTGTGGGGTGTGTGTGCAGGGGGTGGTGCAGGGGGTGGGGAGTGCCCAGGTAGTCTTGGCCCCCCAAACGGCCTGGGCTAGGGTTCAGTGAAGGATGCACGGAATAAGTGAGAAACCCTCCAGATGTGGGCCACCTGCTGTCCGTGGCATCCTTCAGTACCCAGGCAAGAGACTGGAACTGCTCTAAATGTTTCAAGCGATTTAATGCAAGGAATTGGTTACAAGGGGGCTAAAAGGTCAGAGGGCAAAAAGAAATGAAGCTTCTTACCCCTGCACCAGGAGGCTGCTCCTGTCCAGGGACCTGTGGCCCACAGCCCTGTTTGGGTGCTGCCACCCAATGGGAACCTGGGGTTCTACTCTTCTGCAGATTTTGCTGGAACTGCCTCTGATGCTGCAGTAGCCCCCAGGGCACACAGCCCCTGCCTCTGCTGGAGCCACTGCCAGGAGCAGACAGATTCTTTCTCCCTCTTTTCTGCCTTCCAATCTCTCGCCAGTGTTTCCTATTGGCTGAACCTAATGGGAAGCCAGCAGGCAAGGGAGCCTGGGAAACGTAGTTTGCAGGGAGTCAAGATGGGAGAGTGACACGCTGAGAGCCAGCACATGCTATAGGGCACATGTTCCTACTATGTTCCAGAACAACCAGAGACGATCAGATACATGGTCCAATTTAAAAGTTGACTCTGGATCCGTCCAACCACCTTCTGTGGGAGGTTTTATCATGTCTGTTTTAGGTATGAGGCTCAGAGAGGTTAACTAAAATGCCCAGGATCACACAGCCAGCAAGTAGCAGAGCTGATATTTGAGCCCTGAGCATCTGCTCCTTTATTCTTGGGGGCACTGCTGGTCACTGGGTTCAGCTGAGCTGGGGTTTTGAACAGGTGGCCAGTCCCAGTAGGAACCAGGGATTTGGGCAGAAGCCAGGAAGCCAGATGAGGCTTGCTAAGTGGAGGTTAGGGTGGGGAGGTCTAAAGGCCACACGGTCCCCGGAAGCTGAGTTCAGCAGCCGGTTGCTGGGCACAGGAGCAGCAGATGTGCCCACTCCCCTCCTGGGTAACGGAAGGTGGTGCTACCACACTCTTGGGTCAGTGTTTTGTTGCTCCAGGTAGGATTGAGGGATGTGGGGACTGACCATTTCCCGCATTTGGGAGGGGAGCTGTGTGACTGTGGGAACATGCCAGAGAAGTCATGGATCAGTGAAGCCTGGGACATCCATTGTCTCTTTGCCCCTCTGATGTGGAGGAGGTGTAGAGATGCAGTCCCAACTGGATGGAAAGAACGACCTGGTGTGTGACACCCCGGAGCTGGGGCCACAGCCTCCCACACCCATTGTCACTCTGGCTTACAGGGTGGCAGGGTAATCAGTGTGGTAGCGAGGGCAGTGGACCAAAATTCGGAGATCTGGGCTGGAATTCCATCTGTCACCTCCTCAATGAGTGAGCTTAAGCAGATCAAAGTCACTTTTTGTTTGGGGGCCTCTGTGATTCTGCCAGGGAAGGACAAGGAGTGGTTGCACATATCACCTTAAAAAAACATGAAAGACCCTCCGAGGAAGGCCGTGACCACGTGGGGGCGGCACTGAGCCCCTTTCCTTCTACCTTGAGCCAATGCTTCTGTTCTAGATCACTGCAGCTTTTCCAACAATCCATTTCCATGCACTGTTTCTCTAAGTCCCAGCTTATATTCTTCTTTGCTTCCTCGTTGGCTAACTTTGGCCTTATTGTGACCACTGAAGGGGTCTCGAGGCTTAAGTCCACACCACCGCTGGCAGATGGGGAGCCTGGGGACAGGAGAGGGGGTGGGACTTGCTTCCGGCCACACAGTTGCTATGGACGGTGGAATTTTGGAGTCTGGGACTCCTGACTCCCTCTTCCAGTGCTCTTCCAACCAAAGCACCTGGGAAGGAAGACTCCCAGGAAGACTCTTATTTTGGAAAAAATAAACATCACTGGGATTATTTGGGGGAAGCAGGCTTGACTTCACCTTCCCAAGAAGTCTCCTCTCCACGGAGCCCCCCACAGTTCCAGTACATCCTCACCTGCGGCCTTTCCACCTGTATCAGGTATCTATTGCCAAAGAAGATTGTGTAAGAAACCACACCAAAACTCAGTGACTCAGAATAATGATTGATTCATCTCACACGTGTGCTGGTTAGTTCTGCTGGTCTGCACTTGCTCACGTGTCCGTACTCTGTTGGCAGAGTATGGGCTGGGGGCTGGCTGGTCCTGGATGGCCTCGCCTGTGTGTCTGGGGGTCATCTAGCTGTCTGCAGGACAGCTGGTTTTTCTTCCTTGGGCGGTTTCTCATCCTCTGGCAGGCTGGCCCAGGCTTGTTCATGTGGCAGCAGTGTTGGAAGAGCAGCAAGAGATGAAGCTGCAAGATCCCTTGAGGCCTCTAGGCTTAGAACTTCTATTACTGTCACTCTACTGCATGCTATTGGCCCAGGCAAGTCACGGGCCAGTCCAGGTGTAAGGGGTGGGGAAATAGGCTCCACCTCCTGATGAGAGGAGCCTCGGTGTATCGCGGGCCTCCTCTGCAACCTGCCACACCTAAACAAACGGAATGCCTTCCCTGCCCTACGGTAGACACTGCGATGTCCTATTCTAATATCCACTCTGAGCTGCTTCCTTAATAATGGGACTCTGATGTTTATCTGGGCTCAAAATCATGACTACATTTCCCAGACTTCCCTGAAGCTGGGACAGGCTATATAACTAGATTCTGGCCAATGAGATGGTAAGAGAACCTGGCATACACCCTTTGTCCCTTTCTCTTTTGCTTCTTTCTTCCTGCTGCATGGATTCTGGATGCAGTGGCTGGAGCATGAGCAGCTATATTAGACCATCAGGTAATGCACTGAAGATGGCAGCGAAGCAAGACAGAAAGTGTCCACTCAACGTCTTTTATGTGAGAGTAAAATGAACTTGTGTCTTCTTTCAGCCGTTGTTATTGTGACATTTGTGTTACTGACAATTGAACCAGATCCTAATGAAGAGACTTGCTTCCATATACTGATTGTCTTTCACCTTCTTTGTATTTCTTATAATTGTTCCCATCTTACAAAACCTTCCCTGATCACACGCATCTCCTCTTTTCTCGATTCTCAGAACACTGCCTGTTTGTATGAGTCCCTGACATCCTCCCACCAATCTGGCCTTGGTCTCTTGGTTCTCTGCTCTGTTCATCTTGGTGTCTTTTTTTTTTTGCCATACGCGGGCCCCTCACTGTTGTGGCCTCTCCCGTTGCGGAGCACAGGCTCCGGACGCGCAGGCTCAGCGGCCATGGCTCACGGGCCCAGCCGCTCCGCGGCATGTGGGATCTTCCCGGACCGGGGCACGAACCCGTGTCCCCTGCATCGGCAGGCGGACTCTCAACCACTGCGCCACCAGGGAAGCCCCATCTTGGTGTCTTATATATATTATCGCTTTCATTTTATTGTACAGCTGAGATCTGTAGTCTATTATACAGCTAGGAACTGTAATCTCCTTTGTATTTCCCTCAAATTAATTAATTAACTCAAAAATATTTCTGGAGTACTTACCATATGTCAGGTATTTCTAGAGTACTTACCATATGTCAGGCCCTGGGGACATAAAAGTGAACCAGACAAAATGATAGTCCTTGCCATCATGGAACTGAGGTTTAGTGAGAGTAAATAGGCTTTGAACAAATAAACAAATGACTATATAATTATAAAGTGTGGTAAGTGCCCAAATGAAAAATACCAGGGGCATCTAGTTTAGATCAGGCACTCAGGGAAGGCCTCTTTGAAGAGACAGTACTTACAGTGAGATTGAAAGATGAGGAGAAACCAGGTAGGTGTTGTAAAGAGTGTTCCCGCCAGAAGGATACCATGTGCAAAGGCCCTGAGGCAGAAAAGACCTCTGGGTATTTGAGGAGAAGAAAGAAGGTCCCTGTGAATGGAAAGCAAGGGAGGGAATGGAAGAAGAGCTCAGAAAAGTTAGCCAGATCACACAGGGCTGAGGGGGCCATGGCCTAGAATCCGGATTTTATTCCATACGCACCACATGGAAACCAGGAGGTTTCAGGCACCAATGTGGTCTAATTGTTAGGATTCGGTTCTACTGCCTGTAACTGAAAAACCAAGTATCATTGACTTCCACAGCCTGCAGGAAGGCAGTCTAGGGCTCGCAGGGAGGTTCCAGGATGTCATTAGGGATCCAAGCTCTGTTAGCTTTCTTCTCCATATTCCTTATCATGTGACCCTATTCTCAAGTCTCTTCATGGCCCAAGATGGCTGCTGGAGCGCCAATCACATCCACATACCAGGCACAAGAAGGAGGGAGGTGGAGGAGGCCTCTGGGCTGACTCAGTCCCCTGTAAAGAGCTTTCCAGAAGCCCTACCAGTGGCTTTCATTGATGTCACATTGGTTACCCTGGGCTGCAAGGGAACTCTGGGAAATGTAGTCTTATAGTCGTGCGTGTTACCACCCTATGTAAATCGGAGTTCTGCTAGTAAGAAAGAAAGGGAAAATGGATGTGCGATAGGTAACAAGAAGTCTTTGCCAGAATTGGGTTCACAGGAGCCTATTCATTACAACCCTATTTGTTCCAATAGCTACACACAACATGGATGTCTCACAGGCATAAGCTTGAGTGAATGAAGCCAGAACTGAAAGATTTCTCTATGATTCCAGGCAAAACCAATCTGTGGTGATTACAGTCATAAAAAGGTGTTACTCCTGGGGCATCAGTGACTGGGAGGAGGCATTTGGGAGCTTTCTAGGGAGCTGGAAATATTCTAGTTCTTGATCTGGGTGGCAGTTATAAGGTGGATCCTAATAGAAGAATTTAATGAGGCATCTACTTAACATATATATAGTCTTTACTGCATACGTATTATCCTTCAGTAATTTTTTAGAAATCATATTCATTCCAGGATTTGTCTGTCTTCTGAGTATTAACCAGAACAGTTAGATATTTATTTTTATATTTTTTGCTTTCTGGAAGACTCTAGTGTCAGAAAGCTTTGCTCTGTCCCTTTCCCGTGTCCCAGGTCTGAGCCTCTCTCCTGCAAACCTTTCTCCAATCTCCTGAGCCGCAAGTGCTACACCCACCTCAGAATTTCCCCAGCTCTACATCCCTTGATAGCATGTCAGACTTTCTCTCTGTCTGGAATGAGGCTCACTTTCTTTACTCAGCACTATGCCTGGCACATGTTGGTTGAATGAATGGACAACTTTATGACCCACCCACATAAGCCTTGCACATTCCTTGTAACAAACCTTTATTCAGCCCTTTATTTATGACAGGCTGTATGTGCTGAGGGTAGAGAGAGAAAGACGCCATGAACTGGGCCCGTAATACGACTCTGTCTTGGAAACAATAGTGTTGAGGGAACAAAGACAGCAGGGAGGAAGAGGAGATTGATGTTATAGAAGCAAACCTGGGAAGGCTTCCTGGAGGAGGTGACACTGAACAGAACGTTGAAAATGAGTGGGAACTGGCTACCGGCAGGAAGGGGTTGTGGGGGGAAGAGGCAATAGAGAAGATGGTGGTGTGTGCATACAGGTGTGAAGGTCGAGTGGCTGGCTAGAAGCGGGTCAGAAGGGAGCAGCAAGTCCACGACCATGGTGTGGTCTTCCTGCAATGCTGGTATCTGTGTGCTTGGGGAGAGTGGGCCTTGGGGGATGCTGGGCTGGTGGCCTGTGTCCCGAGGCTGGGCAGGCGGGCCACTGGGTAGCCCTTGTCCTGCTTTCTTTCCCGCTCCCCTCTTCTCTGCTTCTCACAATGTGGTCCTGAAATGACACCAAGAGCAGCTGCTTAAGCAATTTTGCCAATTAATGGGTCTTTGAAATTAAACCGCCTACACAGTCTGGATGAGCCTTCTCCAGGAGGAATTTAGCAATTGTCTTCATGATGATCAGGCTTGACTTGCCTTCACACACATTAATAAAAAAGCGAAGGAGTCGGGAGAGATGCCCTTTGGAGGGGAGTATCGACAATATCATAATGAGGCTGGGGGAGAAGGATGCTGAGGCAATGGTGCTGCATATGCTCAAAACCGCCCCCTCTGCGAGTGCGAGCCAGCTCCGGCTGGAAGCAGCTGGGCTTATAGTAAAGCCTATCAATGCTCGGTAGCCAGTCAGGCTGCATCGGTCCAGAGAAAGGAAAGCAAAGGGCAGGAAATACTTGGGAAAAGCGGTCAGGAGGACCTCCTGGAGGAATAATCTAGGTGATGGCAGGGGGAGGAACAAGCCAGCTAAGCACCCAAGAACAAAAGCACCTAGGCTGCTGTCAGCCCTCTTCCCCCACACCCTACAAGACCCAACCACCCCATGTCTTCATTCGTGGACATCACCAGCTGACCAGGCATGCCCTGCCCCAAGCCAGAAGCGACCTCAGAATCCTCCTCAATGCAACATTCTTGACACAACACTCCCAGTACCCTCTACCGATTGGTTGGATTAGAACCAGAGTTAGAATACCCTTGCCGTGCAGCCTAAGAATCCATATCTATATGTTTGCTTTCAGCAACTTCCAGTCCCCCTTACTCTGTGCCCTTTCTACCAGGCACAGTCCCCCAGGTTTTCTCCCAATGGGCATTGTTTTTACGAGGATCAAAGGCTTAAGAGATGAAGTTCTAATGGTGGGAATTCAAGAGTGGAGTGTACAGAAGCCAGGTTGCATGGCTACCCAGGTCCTTGAGAAATGATAACACGTGAGAAAAGGAAGCTAACAGCTCTTTAATATCTACTAAGTCATCTTGTTTTACCCCTTGCATCAATTCTCCTGGCGGGTATGTCCTCCGTTTTGCACACGGGGATGTGAGTCTTCGGGAGGTTGCACAACTTGTACGAAGTTACATTGCGTGAGTGGCAGAGTTGGGATTGGTACCTAGATCAGTGTGACTCCCAAGTCTGTGTTCTTTCCATCCCATCAGGCTGAGGAGGGAACACACACACACACACACACACACACACACACACACACACACACACACCTTTAGGCTCCTGTTGTGTTAGTGCCCTCAGATGAGTGCAGGAGAATTTGGTAAAGCAACGACTACTCTTTACAAGTTGAGTGCCTCAGCTGCCTGGGTGGAGAGAGAAGAGGCAAAGGATGGGGCAGGGGGGAAAACCCAGCAGCATCACCCACTGCATTCAATGATGTATTAAGCCCTTACCGCGTGCCCAGCAGAGTCTGTAGAATACATGGGCCGCCCCTGAGAGCTTAATAGAGCATCCTGTTCCTTTTGCATTAAGTGCGAGCTTCGTGTAGCTTGGGGTGGGCTGACCACGTGGTAGACCCTTGGATGTACCCTCTACACATCTCAACTCGGATTCTTACAACCGTGATGGTCACACAGTTTTCAAGGGTCTCAGAAAGGATGGGAAAGTCAGCCTGTCTGAGAGGAAGCCAGGCTCATTTCACACCCCACCAATGTGTCCCCATGCCCATTGCCAAGCAAAGGAGCCACAGAGGAAGAGTCAACTTGGTGACCTGGTAGGGCACCCAGCACAATGCCCTCTGTCCTCCCTTGGAGCCATCCCCCAGTGTGGTGTCTGTGCTTATTATCAGGACAGGGCTTCTTATTTAAACGACCCATACCAGGCTGTTCTTTCCCATGTCCCCACCGTCATCAGCAATTTGAGAGCTAGACAGCACATCTCTTATCTCTCTCTCTCTAAACTCCTAGCAGGGTAATTATTTGGGAATTGGTATACTTACTTAAACCTTCAAATAATGTAAGGCAGTATAAGATTATGCAAAACCTGCACTAAATATAGCACATTAGGGCTTCCCTGGTGGCGCAGTGGTTAAGAGTCCACCTGCAGATGCAGGGGACATGGGTTCGTGCCCCGGTCTGGGAAGATCCCACATGCCACGGAGCGGCTAGGCCCGTGAGCCACGGCCGCTGAGTCTGCGTGTCCAGAGCCTGTGCTCCGCAATGGGAGAGGCCACAACAGTGAGAGGCCCACTTATCGCAAAAAAAAAAAAAATATATATATATATATATATATATATATATATATATGGCACATTACATCTACAACTAAAACTACATTTTTTTCCTGAAAAACAAAGTCTCTGTTTCCTTCTGTCTGTGTGATTGTGTGCACACAGTCATTGTCTGAGAGGTGTCTGGTGTCAGTTCAGTTTTGCTTGAGTGATTTTAAACCAAGAACACACACATGGTTCTAACTTACAAGGCCGTGGCCAGGCTCAGATGTAAGGACCACAGGCTTAGATTTGGGGACGTTTGTTAGGACAGAGGGCAGAGTAGACTATCTCCTTCCCACACCCACATTAACTGCCTCTTTCACGGCTTCACTGACTCTAAGGGAGACCCCGCCCACCTTCATTAATTAACATTCATAGTGCAGGTATCTATGGTGGGCTGGGGGTGCTCACGTGTGTCATCTCATTTAACCCTCGCTCAACCTGGGGAACTAAGTACTCTTAGAAATGCCATTTTCCAGTTGGAGAAACTGAGGCAGCCAAGAGCATCTGTGTGGAGTCACCCATCATTCTCCTTCCCTTCCCCGCCACCCCGGTGACAAAGAAGCCTTCTGGTGGGGCAGATGCCAGGACTTGGGGCAGCCAAATTTAGCCCAATAAGATGGGGGCTTGAGACCTTGACTTCAGCCTATCCCTCCTATAGGCTGAGCTCCATGGCCCATGGCAGAGACGACGAGCTGTCTACCAGAAATTCATATCCCCCAGCTCATACTGAAGCCATTGCTTAGTTAAGGACTACATCTCCCAGGCTCCCTTGCAACAGCATTGGGCCATGTGACTAGTTCTCACCAATGGGGTGCGAGCCTGTCTTATCTCAGAGAACTCAGAGACCCTGGAGGAGGGCAAATCTACAAGATGGGTGGAGCCTGGATCCCAGAATCACCATGTGGAGGAGAGCTGCCCATCAATCAGCATCACACGATGGAGCAAGAAACAAATTTATTTTGTGTTAAGCCTCTGGTAATTTTAAGTTTATTTGGTATAGCAACTAGCATTTTTGCCTGACCAAAATGGCCAGAAAAGAGCCCAAGATTCCCAAAGGATTTGTCCTCACCTGCATTTGTCCAGTGCATACCTGGCCAAGGAAACCCTGTCCTCAGCACCTTAGAGTCTGCTCATGGACTCAGAATGTCAGGACTGTGAGGGCCTCCATGTAATCTCTACCAAGGCCCAGAGAGAGCTGAAACTTGCCTGTCACCACAATTCCCTGTCCAGTGCTCATAATGTAAAAGGCACTCAACACACATGCATGCACACACATGTGACACACACTGCACTTGAACAGAAAGGAAATGATAAGGCTTCTTTATGCATCTAGGGTCTGTGCATGTTTCCTCCATACAAACCTTCCTCCCTGGCCAAGTGCCTCCACTGTGCCTCCATGTCCTGATACCTCCTGAAAGAACCAGGAGGGGCTTGGGTGATGGAGGAAGCGGCCACCGGGGACCCCAGCCACCACGCCCTGCCAGTGTCACCGAGGGCCACACCAAGCAGCTGTGGCAATGGGAAAAACCTGGGCTCTGAGACATAAAGACAGAAAACACAGTGTTTTATTAGTGCTCGAGACGTTTATTTCCCGAGTTAACAACAATAGTAAACTCGTTTACTGCTGTGAATTTCATTGCCTTCCCCCGCGGGGCTCCCACCTGCTGCCTCTGTTCAGATTCTGTGCGGCTCCTGAGCATAGAGAGGCCAGCCTGGCAGCTGGCATGGGCGGGCACCGCCTCCTGGCAGCTGGGAGGGCCCAGGCAGGGGTCCCCGGAGTGCTGTACCATCAGCACGGGTCCTGCCTCGGTGCGGGAAGACAGGCTCGCTCCCCACGCAGGATCATCACAAGCAGGTGTTAGCCTGAGGTTTCTGGGCCCTCACCTGTCTATTGTGCAGGTGGCTCTTTCCAATCAAAGAATAAAATGACTTAGAGACTTTGCACGTTCCCTGTGGCCCTTCTTAGGACAGGGAACCGAGAGGGGGTACACAGAGAAAGGGAGGTGTGTGAGAGGGATTTTATGAATTTATGAAGATATGACTCACCTTACGTTGTTGTTGTTTTTTAAAAATTCACTCAAAATAACTATCCTCCTGTTGGTGCTAACTTCCTCCCTGGTTCTAATTGCTCCTTTGTGCCTCATCCTCTTGGCTCTTACAGATTTGTTCTACTTGATGCTGCTTGCATGGAGCTTTGAAAAGTTCTGAAGTTATCTGAGTGAGGGGTGGGCAGGGGCGGTAGGGAAGTTGAGGGAGGGTCCTGCTGTATTTCCCCACACCAAGGTTTCTCAAGCTGGCGCACGGATCAGAATCCCCTGGAGGGCAGGCTGATCGCTGGGCCCACCCCCAGAGTTTCTGACTCAGCAGTAGATATGGGGTGGGGCTAGAGAATTTGCATTTCCAGTGAGGCTGATACTGTCCGTCCCAGGACCACATCTTAGACCCTAAGGTGTTCTGGTAGACGAGCCCTAGAACTAGTCAGAACTGAGTTCAAATCCAGCTCTGCTGTTTATCAGCTGTGTGAGATTGGGCAAGTCATTCAGAACTCCCTGAGTTCATAATAATAACTCACATAATAATAATGTGCAAATGTGTTGATCTTGCACCAGGAACGGTGCCCCAGTCTTTATTTGGCATCATCTCTTTTAATCCTCACAAGAACACAAAAAGAGGTTGGTGGTTTTAACAGCTCCATTTTATGGATGCAATGGTGGGGGGCTCAGGAGTTAGGAAATGTTTCCAAGTTCACACCACTCAAAAGTGGCAGAGGCAAGGATTAACGAAGTCTGACCGCAGAGGCCACAGAGAGGGCGCAGGGATCGTAGATCTCTAGAGAGGTTACAGGGATTAAATAAGAAGGTGGACTAAGCACCCAGCATGAGGCCTGGCACAGACTCTCTGCTCACGGAGGGTGAGCCCCACCTCCCTAAGCGAAGACCCTTGATGAGGCCGGAGGAGGCCAGGGGCTGTGCCCACTGACGTTTTAGCCTCCTGGTGAGCCTAGGAAGGGAAGAAAACAGAAAACGGTGGGCTGAGTGTCTAGGGGCAAAGCGGAAAGAAGCAGACACAGCTCTGCTTGCCTCCCAGGGCGGGGTGGGGGGATTGGGGTCTGCTTCTGACACCTGGAGAAGAGAACAGCCCATCGTCATGGCAGGAACTCTATGTCCTTGGCAGTGTGCCCTTGACAAGGCAAGTGCTCTCCAGGTTGGAGGCCTCACTGCAGCCTTTCGGGGTGCCCTTTGAGAACTCCCCTGGGAGATTCATGGCCTCTGGAGCCCTGTTATCCAGCCCTCCACCGGTGTCCTCTGTCCCAGGCAGCTGGCTCTAAAGCATTTTCCATAGAGATTGTCGACCCCGCATCAGCCCAGATGCAGAGACAGAGTCTCGTTATTCTTGCATCCTGTTTTCTCATCCCACTTTGCAAAAACACAATTATCATCTTGTTTGCCCCATACCTTTATTATAGCCATTGTTCTGCAAAGTAAGCACTTCCCATGTACACATCAGGTGCCAGGCAGGCTTGTGTAAAATGGGGCGGTCCTGGGATACAACTTCCAAGCAGAGAAGCAGCAGGGCACTCCCAGCCCCGGAGCCTGGATTATCCCTCACAGAGCGCATTCAGGTCAGGCGCACAGGACTGGGGGAGCTGGGGAGAGACTCCTGTCTCCATACTGCTCCACCTTGTTAGGAGAAAGGGGTTCAGAGAGCAGCTCATCAACCATGTGAAGAACTGAATCTACCTGCTGGTCCACCGGCTTGGGAATGAGTGGCAGCCCATGTTTTCTGTTTCTCCTCCGTGCCCCACCCCACCCCCGGAACCTTTGTGGAGCAGGTAGGTGTCAGGTGAACACATGCTGGTGGAAGGGCTGATGGGCAGACAGCTCTATAACATGGGGCATCACTGCCCAACTTCCCTGAGTTCGTTGCTTTTCCCACTGTTGCCTTCCTCCTTCTAACAGTCTCCATAGCATATATAACAGCAGGCATTTTTAATCAGAAGAAATTAAAATGAGTTGGGTTGAAAATGTCACTGCCCCTTTAAGACGTCTCAGGCATGATGCCACTGTCTGTGTAGAGAATCCTGGCTTCGGTTAAAGAAAGGCAAGACAGCAGGGATGGATGAAGAGTAGTGGAAAGGGAATTTCTCTTAGAAGCACGTGAAACCCCGTCTCTCACTGATTGTATGACTTGGGCAGGTCGCTTACGTTTCTGTCTCCTTGTCTGTGAAATGTGAATGAGGATAGAGGGTCCCCCCCGCCACCCCGAGATGATGTATGGCAAAGCTGCTGGCTTGGAGAGATGCTTGAGCAGTATTAGCGGGTAGAAAGAACACCTGTAATAATTATCTCCCATACTTGAATAGGGCTTTACAGTTTTAAGAGCAGTTTCTAGTACGTCACAGGGCTGAGTGAGAATGACCACCAGATACATAAACAGAGGGAACCCCTGGCCCACCAGCCATGGGGCATAGGTTCTGTGGATCTCTGGGGAACAGGCGAAGCTGTGTGTGTCCGATTCCGGCACAAAATTTTTCTGACCACTGCCGTTCTTTTAGTCTTTCTGGTTCTATCAGGAATGGAAATCTAATGAAATGCTGCTTTGTCTTTAACAACTTTGGAACACCCTTTTCACTATGTGAGGTCAAAGCAACTTGCCAGGAAATAGGAAGTTGCTTATCGGGGCACAGAGAAAATATTCCAAAGCACAATTCTGGTTTTCTCTATTATTTAATCCTTGAGTCTATTTTTCTCCGGCTCTGTGACACACACACACACACACACACACACACACACACACACACACACCTACAAATATCAAGAGATAAAGACATAACTATGAGAAACACCCAAACGTGGTCAAGTTCAAGAAAATGCCACAGTTCTCCAGAACTGTGTTCTGCACACTGGTAAAGCCGGAGATGATTTTTTCCTGACCACCAGACATCACTCCCGCTATGAGTCTCTCAACACCATAGGCAGTTCCCAGACCCACTGTCAGACGTGCTGACTCAGGAAGTCAGAGTGGGGCTAGGAGTCTGAGTTTTAATAAACCTCCACAGTTTTGCTAACTTTCGAGAGCATTCTAGCCTTGGTCATCCAGGTATTGATGAATGTATGCACCAAGCCAGTCCCTGTAAATCGCCTTCCCCTCCCCCACAATTGAATCCCTCAGGATTCACACCTTGGAGGAAGCAGAGCGTTTCCTTGACAACAGATGACTAATTTAGAAGTCCCTGTGAACAGGTGGGAGACAGGAAGGGACAAGAGAAGCAACATGGGCAGGTGCCAATTTGAAAAAACAGGCTCTTGGCAGTCCCAGGAGGCTGGAGGGGAGAATCCTTGGGGCTCAAGCACAGAAGGCCGCTGGCCAAGGGAGCCCACTGTTCCATCTGGAAGGGCCCCAATGAACTCTCATGCGCAGGCCCTTGGAAATCGTCCTGAAAGCTAATTTTTGGAATTAAACTATATTGAAAGAAGTTGTGGTCGGAAGGAAAATTTGGTTTCGAATTACTCGTTTGAATAGGAAACTCAAACGGAGAAGGCAGTACCTGAGGCCGGCAGCCGGCTAGAGGACTTGGCAGGCAGAAAAATCTGGAGAGAGCTCACACCTGGTAGGACCTGGCCCCAGGTTCACCACCTCAGTTCTTAGCAATTCTTCTCCGGGCCACGTGGGCTTGGTCCCAGGCCATCTCTGGTTTCCTCTCCCACATTCCCCTCTGGGGCCTCTGCTCCAGCCAGCCTCCAGCCGCTGTCCACATCTCATGACACGCTACCTTGTCTTACGCATGTTAATCTGTCCAAACTCTGCCCATCGACCCCAGGCCCAGCTTAGATCCGTCTCTGTGAGATCTGGCAATACCCTAACCCTCACCCACGCCCAGATCTCATGTCGTTGTATCTTTGCCTTATGTCACCGGCTGAGCTTCCTGCACCTCCCACATGAGGACTAGAGCCTTCAGATGGCCTTCGAGGAACAGGATTTCATGGTGCAGCCTAAGTCAGGGCGCCATGCTCCTTCCTCAGTGGGCTTACAGTCGGCACAAATGTGCTTACCTTGACTGCCCATCAGAATCGCCTGGGGAGCTTTCGACAACGCTGATACCTGACCCAATCCCGGATCAAGTGAAACCAAATCTCTGTGGGGCAACCGTGTCCTTTCAAAAGCTCCTGGGTCGGACTTCCCTGGTGGCTCAGTGGTTGAGAGTCTGCCTGCCGATGCAGGGGACGTGGGTTCGTGCCCCGGTCCGGGAAGATCCCACATGCCGCGGAGCGGCTGGGCCCGTGAGCCATGGCCGCTGAGCCTGCGCATCTGGAGCCTGTGCTCCGCGACGGGAGAGGCCACACACAAAAAAAGCTCCTGGGTTATTCTGATGCACAGTGAAGGTTGAGAACCACCGCAGTAGGATGTTACTCATCCTTAGCCATGGAAGGGCAATTAGAGAAGAAAGCCACTTCCCCTGCATTCTAAGACTATATAGGAGTTCAGTGTACGGTAGCTTCTGTTGCTCTTGCCTGCCCTCTACTCCTTTTGGAATGGGGAAAAATAATCCAAGACTCCATGAAGGCTTCCACTAGCCAAAGACCCAGAGGCAATTGCCAAGGACGGCAAATACCTATGTATCCACTCCGCCCCACCATGTCCTTGACAGGCATTGCTAATCAATCATGGTACATTTTCCCTCTGAACCAGAAGTGTCCTCTCAGTGTTTCACCACCCTGTGTTCTAGGCAGCTCCAGTGAATTGGAGCTGGCGTCCTAGTTGAAACCTATTTGTTATACTTGGTTTAGAGAGGTAATACCATAGGGTTAAGGAGAAGCAGGGTTAGTAAACATTATGCCCTGATCTTTGAAGATTACATCAGGGAGGCCAACCATAATCTTCCCCTAAATGTCCTTTGAGGTCCTCAGGGTCTCACCTGAAATGAGAAAGGCAATTCAGAGTTTCTCTGAAGTGAGTTCATTTATTCATCTTTCTTATAAATTGAGTGTGGTTTCTCATGAGCTCTCTTGGCTGGCCTAGGGCGAGGAAGGCTGAGTAGAGAGAGCAGGGTATCAGATAAGGATGGCCTAAGCGTACTTTTAAACAAAATTGACAACATTGTCAATTTTCCTACCACTTGAGCATGTTCTGGAAATAATCAGGCGTAATTCCTTCTTTTCTGGATGTATTGGCTCCTTATGCACTTTCTTCTCCAAAGGCCTGACTGCCAACTTGCTACCCTTAGCACCACCTTTCAAACTGTATATTCCAAATGCCTTTTCGTGTACTTCTCACCCTGGCATTCGAGGACCCATAGTACCTGGCCCCAGCCTAACCTTCCAATCTGATCTCCCCCTTCACCCCATCCCAGGTTCTGACTCTCTCCTGAATGTGTCTTGTCCTCCATGCATTTATCTATACCTGAAATGTCCTGGCTTCCATTTCCGTCTGCTTATGTCTTACTGCACATTAAGACACGCTCAAATCACGCCTTTCCTGCATCAGGTTCCCGTCTCACTGATTTTCCTCATCTCTCCTCCTATTCTCCCATTACGCTCTGCCTATCCTTCCATTTTAGCCAAGGGAATGGTGTGACTGTTTCTTAGGCATCTACCACGTGCCAGGCACCATCCCAGATAGCAGTTTTAGGACTCTGATTTTATTTAGTCTTACCAACATTTCTGTTTCTTAGACCTCACTGTCTGCTTTTATTTATGAGAAAATCGGTAACTTCGCAGTTCAGTGATTTGGCCGAGGTAGGAGCCTTAGTAAGTGGCAAAGCTAGGAGAAGACCCCTCATCTCCTGGGCCTTTCCAGGCTCTGATTTTCATTCTGTCCTCCTTTGTCTCCAAGGCAGAATTTCCCCTTGTCTGCCTCGTACATAGGATTTGGAGTCAGATAATACAGGTTCAAGGCCCATATCACCTAATTAGTCACCGTGTTGTTTTAGCAGTTGACTTAATCTCTTTGGCCTTGTGTTTTCATCTGTCAAGGAGGAGTAAAATAATACCTGCCTTACCTAGCTCACAGAGGAGAGAGCGCCTCTCTCCAAGGACTGTGAGCCTCTTGGGCTGAGGCCCCCTCATACTCATCTTTGTGCCTCCACAGCACTTGGTGGGCACTGGGCCAACACACCAACGCTCAACAAATCCTTATCATTCAATTGCATGAGATTAAATAGGTTAGGGGAAAAACCCAAACACCTCGTTTTGGGGTCCAGAATTGATTATTTCCAACAGCATCCCTGGAGTGGGTTTTGATCACATTCACTTGTAACTTGTTTGCTATTTGCTTTGTTTAGCAAATTCCTTCACAGAGAGACAGGGAAGGAGCCTGGGAAGGCAGGGGAAGGGTGTGGGAAGATGCTGGAATCCGAGAGGGAGCTCAGATTGTTGGTTGAACATATTGCTGTCTGTGTGGAAAATGTTCACAGCAGTTACAACTTTGGATGAATATGCATTAGCGGCAGTGCTGCAGTTTGCCGGCGTGTGCCACGCTGCACTCAGAGATCTGGCAAGATGGGTAATTATCTCCACATTATGTGCCTTGTCTCTTTCTCTTCTTAATTAAGTAACTAATCTGGTGGGGGAGAGCCCTGTTTGTGTTTGTTTGGCAGGTGCAGCCTCGTGACAGTTGTCTGGAGAAGTTTCTTGGAAATTTATGAGACTTTTCCAAAAACAAACTGCTCGGAGCTGAGCCGACCTCCTGGAGGCTGGGAGGATCAGACTTGGGCTCTGCCGGAGCACAAGGCAGTGTGGCAGTTGCTGCTTCTCCTAGACAGCGGGCTTCCTGCTGCAAGGCCCATCAGGGGCTCTGAGCTTCCAGGGTGGCAGGAAGCAGGGTGCTCCAGAGGGTTAGCACTCCCCGTAGAAAAGAGGGAGAGGTTAGAGGCCAGAATTAGAACATCAGTGTTCTCCCTTCTACCTTGTTTCCCTCTGGATTTCTCTGTTTGAGCAGATTTTCCCTCTCAGCTCTTCCAAGCTCTCTGTAAAGGAATTGATTAAACGAGCTAAGTGACAGTCATTTATTGAAGACCGACCACATGGCTCATGGGCAAACCTGCTGACATAAAGGTGCTTGGCTGGGTTGGATGGGACCCAAGGTGAAACTCCTGGGTCCCTGGCAGATGATGCAGGCCAGTGACCCAGTAGGTGTTCGGTCCCATAGTGCTGCAGCATGGTCACCAGCCAAGTGCACAGACCACCACTCTGATGGCTCCTCCAGGCTGTCTGCAAACCAGAGCAGGTTGCTCAGGAGGGTGAGGGATAGAGCATCTTCTTTTGAGGTTCCTAGGTTGGTTGCAAGAGAGGGTTGGAAGGGGCCAGGCCACAGATGGTAGGAATTGCTACTGGCTGCACTGAATTTTACAGGCACGCCTGAGTGGGTCACAGTGTTGTCAGTAGTGAGGAGATTCCACTGAACAACACAGGTGTGCAACCCAGACGCAGGGTGGGCTGCTCTTTTCAGAAGGCTGTGCTGGCCACTGGGCGCTTGCTTTGACCCATAAGCTCTGTTTTCTTATTTGAGATGATGGGCTTGCCTTCTGTATATTTATGTTTCCTCCCAATACACACACACACACACACACACACCAATTCAGTGAAATAAGCTGTTAGACACCCCTCATGCGTGGCCCATCCCAGGGGTCACTGTGGTATGGTGGGGATAGAATTCAGAGATGACCCCCTAGATTACTGGACCCTACTGCACGCATAACTTCTCTCAATCAACCTCTAACCTTAGTACTGTTGTGAAGGGATTTTGCAGATGTAATTAAGATCCCTAATCAGTTGACCTTAAAATGGAGATTATTGGGTGGGGCTGACCTAATCACACTGGCCCTTTAAAAGTAGAGAGTTTTCTCCAGCTGGTTGCAGAAGAGAAAGTCAGAGATCTGAAGCATGGGAAGGATTCAACACACCATTTATGGCTTAAAAATGGAGGAGCCGCATAGCAAAAACTTGGGGTGACATTTAGAAGCTGAGAGAAGCCCCCCAGTGACAGCCAGCCAGAAAGCAGGGTCCTCAGTCCAACAACCACAAGGAACTGAATTCTGCCAGCAGCAAGAATGAGCTTGAAAGTAGACTTTTCCTCAACACCTCTAGATGAGAACTCAGCCTGACCAATACCTGATTCTGGTTGTGTCATACCTTGTGCAGAGAGCCCGGCCATGCTGTGCCAGACCTCTGACCTACAGAGCCCTGAGCTAATATATGGTGCTGTTGGAAGCTACTATGTTTGTGCTAAGTTGTTATGCAACAATGGAAAACTGATACATGTGTTAAGCCTCCTACCTGGCCTATAAAAGCTGCACAGAGAGACTCTGCCATTTCTTTTACAATCTAGGCAGGTGGGGACTCAGACCTTAGTCCAGGTTTTGCCACTGGCTTGTTTAGTGATGATCTCAAGAGAAACATATACCCTCTCTGGGCCTCAATTTCCTCTTCTGTAAAAGTTGGAATGGGACTCCATGCTCTTTAAGATCCCGCATAGAGTGCTCATTCTGATTGTGACTATAGACACTGACATAAAAGAATGCATGGGGATGACCACCTGGGAGATGTAGCTTCCTTTGTATGAGATTTCTGGCTTCAAGGTCAGAGCAATCCTCCCATGAGACGGTTTCTGTACTGACATATTCTGCTCAAACACTGTTCAAGGATCTCTATAGTCTATAGGAAAAAAGAAGACCCTCCTCTTTGCTATTCAGGGTCTAGATAATTTGGGGCCAACCTAACCTCTGACCCTAGGTCTCACTGCTCCTCTCTGCACTCCTGCACATCCCCACATGCTGCACACCACCATTGGTACCTGCATTCATTGTTCTCTCCTCCAATTTATATGTTCTCCATCTCTGTTAACCAAAAACTTAAGCAAATAGACTTCCCATTTTCCAAGGGTTAGCTCCAGACCTACCTTCTGCAGGTAACCTTCCTGGCATTTCTATATGAATAATTTTCTCCTTTGATGGTAATGATAAGAAACTCATCTCAAAGTAGCCTGAGAAGAATAAATGGAAACTAGTGATTCATGTCACTGTGAAATCTAAGGTTAACTTTAGACACAGATGGATCCAGGGGAACAATTTGTGCCTCTGGAAATTTGCCTCCATCTTTCTCTTTTCTTTGTTTCTCTCTGTAAGTCAGGGCCCTTCCTCATATGCGGTAAAAATGTATGGCCCCCAGCAGCCCCAAGCCTGGTTCTTTATAGCTTGAAATTTAAAAGCAATTTGTATCCATTTCCCCTGCAGCATCTTTACATTAAAGATCAGAGAAGACTGATTGGTCCTCTGTGGGTCAGTGTCCACCTTGAGCCAATCACTGCATTCAAGTTGATAGACACTTCTCTGATTGGTCAGGGGAGTATCTGCCTAAGCCTTGGTTGGAGCAGGGGGGCTGTGACTGATAACCTCACCCTGACCACATGGACTGGGGGACGTGTAGTCCTTCAAGGAAAATCAGGATGACCAGAGGAACTGAGAAAGGGGAGTTGGTCAGAGAGAAACAAGAAATGCCCATCCTATCCTTGCCTTATTCTGTTCTGGACTCCCACTAGCTTCCCGTCTTTCCACTTATTTGGCCATAATCCCACTCTGCTCTGCATAGGAGATGTGTATATAGCTGATCTGATTACTCGCAGAGCAATTTATATATGCGGATAAAGTATAACCAGTTGGTTTTTACCCCTGCCTAGCCAGATTTTCCTCCCAATCTTGATGAGCAGTGGGAAAAACAAAAAACAAAAAACAAAACTAATTGTTTTACACGATTGAACATAGTTGGCTCTGATCGTTTTAAATGGTCCCATTAGGAATATTTTTACTTATTTGAGTAAAAATACTTAGCCACTGCACTTGCTAAGATGGGGTCCAGGTGTATATATAGACAGGGGCTTATAACATCTTTATAAATCTATGTGCGTGTGAGGGATGAGTCCAAGTCCTTGGGCAGAATTTCTTCTGTGCTCCCTGCCTTGACTGCCTGGGAGCATTCACTGCCAGAGCCTGTGGCAGTGGGAGACCTTGGCTTGGCCTTGGCCGGGGCTCAAGGACATCCTTGGCTGAGTGAGCCTCTCTTTAACTCTCACGGATGCAGTCCTATTGGGGGAGGGGGAGGGACAGCCAGATCTGTGTCCAGACCGCTGGTCCTGCAGTCTCCTCCTAGCCTTGCTGAGGGGCTCTCTGCTCCCTGCTGCAGTGGGCCATATAGTGTGCGTGTGTGTGGGGGCGGAGGGGGACAGTGGGGAGCTCCACTCATCATATCTCCCCCTTTCTAACTCCAAATCTTTGCTGAGCCTTAATGGCAAACTGGGCCCATGATTTGTCCACGCATTAGGGGGACTCTGTGAACTGAGGCAGTTGGTTTGCAAATGAAGGAGATAAAGGAATTTAGAAATCCTCTTTGAGACAATAGCTTGGCTTACAAAACTATTGCCCCAATGCATAATCCTATTTTGTGGGTCAATAACTGAATTGCCTCAATCTTTCTTTCTGCGTCCCTTTTGAAACAAAGACTAAGCTCCTTCCAGGCACATGGTTCCCTGGGATGGACAAGGAAGGTCACCCTCCAAACAGGCAAAAGAGGAAGTATGGGGCTTCCCTGGTGGCGCAGTGGTTGAGAGTCCGCCTGCCGATGCAGGGGACGCGGGTTCGTGCCCCGGTCCGGGAAGATCCCACATGCCGCGGAGCGGCTGGGCCCGTGGGCCATGGCCACTGAGCCTGCGCGCGTCCGGAGCCTCCACAACGGGAGAGGCCACAATAGTGAGAGGCCCGCGTACCGCAAAAAAAAAAAAAAAAAAAAAAAAAAAAAAAAAAAAAATATACTACCACACAACTTGAACATATTAATATTAGTTATAAGAAAATAATGCCTATTATAGTTCCATTTAAAGTCATTAAAATCACTATACAAATTAAAAATCACTTCTTTTTCTATTCCCTTAGTGCAATAAGAGATCTTTTAGAGGTGTGCTAGTTTCCTGTAGATATTTGCTTATGTTGTGGTCAGCAAATATTTAAAATTTGTGTAGACTCAGTAACGGATAAAAATTTAAAACCTCAGCCACACCGAGTGTGTGCCACTTGTGTCCTCTGTCAAATCACCTGCTCTCGAAGGCAGGAGCCCAGGGGCACCCTTCCGCACCCTGTGCAATGCCCCTTGCCGAGCTGTCACTCAGTAAGTGTCCTCTGGCTGGCTATGGCTTCATTCTGTGAGCAAAACTTGGATCACTTTATTTTGTGAAGTGCCTTATGCCGTTAACCCCATTATTAATTCCCTCAACAGACAGCTACTGGGTACCTACTGTGTGCCAGGCACTGTGCTAGGCGCTGTAGGAATACAAAGATGGATGGAAGCTGGGAGGCGTGCTTTTTGCTAAAACACCCACGATTCAAATAACCACCTCAAATTGGAGGGACTACTGGCCAATGGAGTGGACGTTAAAAATCCCCTGGGAGTTCCTGTCTGCTTCCCACGCTGCCCTCCAGGTCTTTGGAGGCTGCTTGAAATGTTCTGCAGATCTCCCATGCTCCATTTTCTTCATCCTCCCCTGTTGATGTTGAGCACGGAAAGACCTCTGTTTCTTAGAACATCCTTAATGTGTCATTGCTTGACGCGATCTATAAATATTGGTGCCCGGGGTGCCAACTCCCTGATGCTTGGTGGGGAGGCCACCCTGGATGTGCAGTTCAGTTGAGCACCTGATTTATTTCTTGGGTTACAGATGAGTGAGAATTCTTAATGGAAGTATCTTCTCTAGTGACCCAGGAAATGTGGAGAGGGCAGAAGCTCGCTAAATCCTTTCCTCCTTGATTTTTTTGGCCGTAATTGGTCTGCACGTCATGGCCTCCACTCAAAGACAGGCGTGCCTGGCGTTTGATTCTGGCTTGGAGAAGCTCACACAGACCGAGTGTAAATTTCAGACCCATTGTAGCTAAAATAAGCAAACGAGACTGCAGTAATTTTAGGACAGCGAGTGGACAATTGCAAAGGGGACTAGAAGAGTGCTGTTTTTGAAGACAAAGGAAGGGTGAAAGTTTGCCAAAGGGCTTTGCCAGAGATGACAAAACTGCTGAGCGATTTGGTACGGGAAACGTTCTCCAGCATCGTGCGATGGGAGGAACACCACACCTGGAGAATCAACTTTAAACTCTAGGTCTGGACCTGTCACTGACTAGCTGTGTGACCTTGAGAAAGTCACTGTCCATCTCTGGGGTTTTCTTCATTGGCAAAACAAGGTAATTGGACTTAACAATTTCCAAAATTCTTTCCGGATCCAGAAGGACATGGTTTTGTGTCCGGATGAGAAATCCTTGTCTTGGCACATTTGCAGAGCTTCATGGTCCTCTAACTGGCTCATTGTCATGGTCCCTTGAGGTACTATATCATCAGTCTTATGCCTAGAGAGAGGAAAGGGCTATTGCTCAGGAGTGAGTGGTGGGGAAAAGTAGGGCTCTACCTGGTCCTGTGTCCAATGAGCCTTTTTAAAGGCACTTTCTAGAGATGTGACTGGGTTAAAGCATTACGTTCGGGGGTGGGTGGGGCTGGGCAGGTTGCTGACCAATCCAAAGGCAAGAGGAGACAGGATTTTGTAACCGAATCTCTTCCTTACCCTACTGGTCACTAGCTGTGGGATCTTGGACAGCCTGTTCCGGACTCGGCATCCTCATCCAATGAGGAAACTCTCTAGAATCCTTTCCTATACTCACGTGCTACCGCGCCACGATGGTGCCAGGCAGTGCCTCCCTCTTTAATACAAGGCATAAAGCCTTGAACTCTCCAGGGCTTGAGTGGAGCAAAGACTGCTGCAGGAGACTTGACATCTCTCTGGGCAGCAGAAATCAAAGGGCACCCTGCAGGGAGGCAACACTAAGTGAGAACAGGTGAGAAATTGTCACCACGGCCACCCCTTCCCATGGGGAGTCTTCCCTGGGCGGGGGAGGGGGGGACTTTAGCTTTGCTTTAATGAGGGCTGCTGTTCCTTCCAGAAATCCACTGGTCAGTCACATGTGAGGTATGAGAACGGGACGGGCTTCAGAATGGTGTAGAGAAAGTCAGAGTGACAACTTCGTCATGCGCCACGAGCTGCTGGTTATTGAGCACCTACCAAGCGTCAGCCTTTGCACTGGGCACATTTCACACGTTGTCAGGTAGTGGTTGTTTTTCGTTCTTTGGGCTGCCCAATCCCAAATTCCTCTGGGTGAGTCTTGGTGGGAGGCAAAGCCCTACATTTCACCTAGGAAAGCAAATAAGGCAAGATGCTTCCTCCTAGTATCTAGTCATCCTGGAATATTTAGGTTTGGACACGTGGCCCAGGTCCCATCAGTCAGATGCTCCTGTCTGGACTCTGAATCATGAACAAATAATCAAAGACAAAGATACCATTTGAATGGACTCATGACAGAGTCCAGTGGCACTGGCCATGGCCACGGGGCCTGTATCCTAGGCAGTCTGTTCTTACAAAAAGCTGGTTGTGCCTCTTCTGCTCTTTGGCCATCTGCAGCTACCTTAGTTTTTCTTCTTTTTCCCCCGCTTTCTAAGTCTTACTGTTCAGATTCCTGTTGACTCTGAGAGTCCTTTCTGCTTGTGATAACCAGAGCTGGTTTCTGTTGCTTGCAGCTCAGCTTTCAGGCTGAAACTCTGCTCTTATCCTGTAATTCCTATAATGACCCTCTGGGGAAATCTATCAATCCATATTTTTTGGTATCACTGAAAATCTTTGTCTCCGTCTTGCTCCAGTCACTGTGATGATTAGTTCTGAGCAGGTTTTACCGGCTTGACTCTGGACCTCTCGCTTCCTACCCTGGGGCTTCTGTGATGCCAAAGCATGAGGCATCCAGGAAAGCCGGTGTGTAGGAAGGCAGCCGTGGAGCCGCCCTTGACCAGGGAGGAGTAGAAGCCAGTGGAGGAATGTTCTCTCTGTTCCTCCTCCCAGGGCAACTGTTGTACAGATGTATTTCATAAGGCTGCTCAGACGGTCACACCCGGCAGTGGCTGACAATACTACGGGATTATACAGGATTATATGGGATTCCACCCTGTTCCACTGGCTGGTCCTTTGCTCCAGTTCCTTCATTCCTTCCAAAGTAAATGACCTGCGGGCCAGCCTGTTTCCTGGGCTCTGCTTCTGGGGGGACTGAGGCTCAGATGGGAACCGAGATGCGGAGATGTTAGGGAGCTCGTTCTCGGCTCCCCCAGAGCACAGAACCAAGGCTTGAACATGAGACCCTCGGACTCTGAACTCTTTGCTCTTTTCCTTCCTGTAGCGCTTAGTATTAATGACAGGTGGGGAGTGTAGCGGGCTGATCTCTATGAGTCTGTGCCCTGGGAGGGGGTGCGGCGGAGGACTCTGGTTGGCCCAGGGAAGGGGGCGGTTCTGGAGTCCCTACGGTGGTGCTATCAGCTTCTCATTGAAGACTCTCTCCTTGATATTTCTGGATATGTCTTCTTGTCTAAGAAAGTTTATCTTTTGTTTTGCTCTTGGATTTTTTTTTTTTTCCTGCTTTTTTTTGCGCCTGGCCCTGCTTTGAGAGCATACTACCACTATATAGACTGTGAGGCAAGAGACCCAGCATTCTCAAGCCCAACACCAACTTGCTGTTTGATCATAGAGCAAGGCACCTTCTCTGACCCTCTGGGTTCCCATTTGGCCACTTGAGTGGTCCCCAAGTGTTCATCCAGGTTGGCTGTGCCAGTCACCTGCGGGGGCGGGGGGGGCGGGGAGTGGAGCTCACTAAAAATGCAGATTGCCCAGTTCCACCTCCCGGCATTTGGATCCAGCGTACCAGGTGCGGGCCGGACTTCTATATTTTTAACATGTTTCTCACATTTTCACAAGTTTCTCTCTCTCCTTGTCTATCTTGATCTCTCTCTCTCTCAACAGATTGATTTGGGAATGAGTAAGGAATCCCAAAAGGCCATTCCACTTCCAAGTATCTCCCCTGTTAACTGTGACAGCCCTGCATGCAGTTCCACTTTTCAGAGTAGATATCATCTCCAGGAGGCCTCTGTTAAAACACCAATGAGTTATTCCGGAGGGAGACATGTTATCACTTTAGCGTCCGTAACATCACACAGATCGCTTTACCGTATCAGGGAGCAAATCACCTTCAGAGATCGGGGGCTGAGTTTGTTAGCACTAAGGAACCCAAGTAATGAGGGTGTTTTCTCAGCCATGCGGGGACACTGAAGGCCAGAGTCTGGGTGCTAAGAGGGAGAGGCCAGCATGAAGAGAGGGGAAGGGGGCTGATGAGAAGTTTCGCTTACCTCACACAGACCAAAGATGGGCAGGGATCCAGGAGGATATCAACGAGGAGGCAGAGGAGGCTAAGGCTTGTACTGGACATCTCTGGGTTCAAATCCTGGGGCCACCACTGTGTGATCTTGGGTAAGTTACTGTACGTCCCTTTCTCTGAGGACACCTCTCTCTCTCTGTCTGTCTCTGCCTCTCTCACCCTGCCACGCACCGGAGTGAGTTCCCCATAGGCATGGCTGCTCTGCATGCTCTTACTCCCATAGCTGATTGGATCAAGTGGTCACCGTCCAAATAGATCCAGGGTCTCTCACCTTGCATTTGGAATTTGGCCTCAGAGACAAAGTCTCTAGGTGGCTGGAAGTATTCTGTGTCAGTGGGTATCGCTGGGCAGGCAGCTGCAATTTCTGCAACCACTAGAGGCAGAGAGAGCTGGTTTGCCAAGAGCATGAAGCAGAGACTGGAGAGAAGCAGAAGAATGAGGGGGCGGGGGAATCCTGGGGCTTGTCAGACCATAGCCCAGTGCTTTCCTGAAGCTGTGGGTTCTGGGAGGCTCTCTGTAAATTTATGAAAAACAAACAAGCAAATAACTCACCTTTTTTGCTTAGACTAGTCTAATTTCTGTTGCTTTCCATTCAGCAGTCCCACCAGGCCCTCCCTTACACTCAGTACACAGTGCAAGCAGGCACAGCAGCCGACAGGCCCCGTTGAGTGCACTGCGTACGCACGCTTCACTTACCAGCGACGTGCCCTGTGGTCCTGGCTGAAACTTTGCAGCAGATGTTCCCCCCTAGCGACTTGTCCCAAAGCGACTTTTTCAAAGCATTTCTTACAGAGCTTTACCTTGAAAAATGATAATGGCTCTTCCCCCTCTTCATCCATTTGCCAGCTTGCCTAGGAAATTTTACAGGGTCCAAACTACACAAATCAGTGCTTCTCAAACTCTCCCTCAGATGAATGTTAAAACGCAGATCCCGATGCAGCAGGTATTGGGCCTCCCGCATGATGTGGCTTTGGACTAGCAAGTATTTAGACTCCCTATGCCGGGAATTACAAATGAGTGGCCAGTGAGAACCCCTGAATCAGACAGCAGGGTTGAAACCAAGCAACTACTCCAAGTAGCGGCAAAGAACTCACTAGTTTTAATTAATGAAAAGAAAAATCCAAATAGAGCATTCTTGCTAAGAAAGACCGTCTTATTCCAACAGTACATCGGGGAATATTTGGCCTCTCCAGAAAAGAAGGAACAGATAAGCGCACGTTGTAATTAGCATATCAATGACTAATAATTAAAAAGAGGTTTCTAAAGAGCTGGAGGATATTTGAACAGTTTTTTCTCTCCCTCTCAAATCCACCTTCTTTCGACTTGCTTATGTTTATCATGTGGGTAGAGCCTCTTTTACCAAACAGAGCGATATTAAACTTCCATGTATCCCTAACGCAACGCTCGCAGATTCCTCAGTAATGCAGCCCCACTGGCGGTGCCAACCTCCTTACCGAAGACATTGCTTTTGTTTTATTTTTCTCTTTCAAGAAACTGACATCTTAGCGCCTCATATCCATCTTAGTTTAAACAAATGTTTTGATTACATCCAAGCGAGAGCCCAACAAAAGCTGTTGGGACTGAACTGAAGCATTTGTTATTAGTTTTAGACAATTTGTTCTAATATTGTCTGGAATCATTCGTTTATACACCCATACAGATTTGATTACTTTATTTGTTTCATTAATCTTTATTTGTTTAATCATCTGTTTAATCTGTTTAATCATTGGTTTAAGTGGAAAGATTACATGAAGATGTTTAGCGTTGGCTCATACAGGCATTCTGACATGGAGCTCAGCATTCCTTTTCGACTATTTATTGCATTCTTTTATGGGACTTCATGAGCTACTTGAAAGCCTGTAGGATGCTTCAGGGAATTCAATAATTTAGTAGTTCTTCACCACTGAACATGATATATTTATAAAAATGTTATTTAAGTAGGCAGTATTTGTGGAAAAATTTGACTTCCATTCTGGGTTTGTGGATCCTCCTCTCCTAACCAAATGCAATATTTAAGGTGGCACCGAGGCTATTCTTGAAGAAATTGGGAAGGTCTGGAAGACTGGGCATGCTCTCAAAGTTGAGGGAGCAGTTTCTTCTCTTTAGGCTTGTTTGCTCTGAGAATCCAAGTTGGTTCTTGTTTGAAAGTGTAAAGCAGTGCCCGAGGTCTGATATCATACTGTAACTATCAGGGATACTGTGTCCCCCCATCCCCCTCCATGCTGGAGGTGTCTATCAGATGTGGAGGCTCTAACTCCGACTGGGACACCCCTAGGGAGCCGTTTAAACATGAATAGCTTCCTTTCATCTGGTCCATTTAATAAAACGGTCACCACTCTCTGTGGTGGCAGCTTTTTATGTTATTCTCCAATTTGGCTTGAGGATGGGAGGTGTGTGTGATGGATAGACCTTGTGCATCGTGGTCAGTACAATAGGTGTTACTTCAACAAGAGTCAATCAATGAACATCTCGGGTAAGGGCGTAAACTCTAGTGGGGGATGATGCCACTGCAGACAGTGTTGTAGGCACAGCTCATCTACTTCTGAGAATGGAGACCCTTGCTTTCAATGGAGAGGTCTGCCCACCTCCAGACCTTGCCCTTGGCAGCCCTCTACCCCATCTTCCCCAAATCCTGCCATCTTCCAAGGCTCAGGTTATGTTTCACCTCCTTTCTTGGACCCCAAAGCCACACATAGAGCAGGTGAGAGCAGAATTGAGATTGGAACTCACTTTTCTGAAATTCTGTTGGAAAAGAACCCATTACCCCAGCCCATAATGTTCTGAACTTTTGGTCCCTTATGATAAGAAGCTGAAAAGAGAATAAAAATGATACTGCTCTGTGCTGCTGTTGCCATCCTAATTAAGTACCATCATTTCACGGTTTCCAAGTACATTGATTTTAATGCCCCTCAAACCTTGCTGGCGTGTAGCTGGGTTGTTAACCTGGCCTTGGATGGATTGAACCTCATGGGATCTCTGACGCCTCAGCCAGGGCTTCCTTGGACACGATTCTTGGGAGAGCATGGCACCCAACATACCTGAACACATCTGGGTTCATGCCGCCTCTTTCACGGCGTACGTGACCTTGGGCAACTCCTTTAACATTCTGAGCCCTGTTTCTGATCATGACAATGAGGATGATAATGGTCTTTACCCCACAGGTTGTTGTGAGCACAAAATGACAAAACAAGTGTCAGTGCCTGTCCAACCTGGTGCCTGGTGAGAGTGAGCCCCAGGGTCTGCTGTTGTGTGGGAACCTCCGCAGGGGTCTCTTCTGTGGATCCGTGTGCAGAGGTCTTCAGAAGGGAGAGTGGGCTGTCAGAAGGGACGGATTCCGAGAAGAGGAGGCACTCGTCCCCTGTGTGTCTTTCTGTCTGTTCCAACGTCACTTGGAGGGTTTGAGTTGGTTTTCTGTGGCTGAAACAGTGCCAGCCCCCAACGCAAGTGCCTTGTTCCTTCTCTGAGGGATGCCTCGCTCTGGATTCCCTCTGTGGAGCTTACAGCCTGAGGCTTCTCTTTGATTGGCCCTAAGCATCCTAGACCCTGGGAGCCCCCTACCCACACGTCCGAAGGAATCACTTCTTTAAATAAAATCCTGGATGGTATTTGAAAGAGATGTTTTCATTAAGAGGCTTCCTCCTGGGCCTCCAGATTTCAGTGTCTGTAAACTGCCAGCGCCTGAAACGACTTACTCACTCTTGCCTCTATTTGGGAACTTTCTTGATGCTCCTCCCTTTCATCCTCTTTCTTTGCATTCCCCGAAGAGCTGCCCAAGCAGGTTTGGAAGAGTCTGGGAGAAGCTGGCCGCCAGCCTAGCTCAGGACACCATTCCCAATTGGGCATCCTCAGTCTGTTGTTGGGCTGTGGGCATCATGCAGTGGCGTGCTTAGTAGAGCTGCCTGGTTAACTCATAGCTTTTTGACTGAGGACAGGGCCTCCACTCTCTGAAGGGTTTATCTTCTTCCATCAGGCTTTGGGCTCAGTGCTCAGGGAGAAATGTGGGAAGTGGGACAACTGTTCAGGCAACCAGTGCAGCTAACTTAATCCTGGTACTCAGTGGTGTGAGCTGCTGTGGTCAGACACACCTTGTGTCCACGGGAATATGGGAGGAATGGAGTTCGCCCTGTGCAAAGAGCCCACCTCCCACCCTTACCACCCTACCCACGTGAGCCCCAGTAACTAGGGGACTCATTCCCCTAGTTAAGGATGTGTCTTGGTTAACAACCTTTCTTCTAGATCCCGGACTTGATAGCAGCCTTGTGAGAAGAGGAATGGAGGGTTCTGATGGTTCCTGGTATTCAAGGAAAGGAGGAACAGGTTGACGCCCAGTCAACATCCCAAGGACCACGGGAACAGGGAGAAGGTCTTCAGCAACGAGAGGAACTCAAGGAAGAGGGAAGAAGCCAAGATGAACTTGGAAGTTCTGTCCCACTTGTTCCAGGTCATCTTGGTGCTACCCTTGGCATCCTGGCCATACTTTGCAGATGCCTGTGGTAGAGTGGCCTGGCTGTGAGGCCAGACCTCCAGCTTTGCTCTCCACAGCCACAAGGAGGGACTTTGACTTCACCTTTGCATCCCAGTCCTTCTACTTTCTCTTTCACCTGAGGCAACATTTCTCATAGGGTGGGCACATCATAAAGGTGAGATAGATTGAGACGTGATATAGGTCATAGAAGAAGGTGTTAAAGGTGTTCAGGCAACCTTCTATGAATATTTATTGAACACCCACCGTGTGCCAGACACTACGCTAGGTCCTGGGAGTCCAGCAGTGGACCTGCTGGACCCAACTTCCTAGGGCTATCGGAAAGATTAAATGAGAGAATGTGCGTCAAAAAATACTGCTGATGCTGTAAAATTGAACCAGAGTGTAGAGGGTTTGGCTGCCAGGCTAAGGACTACATACTTTCAAAAGCAATGATGAGTCATGAGGTCGTTTGGGACTAAAGAGTGGGATGAACTGATTTTGTTACGAAATTTTTCATCATAAAAATAATCACGTTTGTAAAATGATGAGGTGTATTAGAGTATTGCTTCCATATACCCCAGAAAACACTGTGTTTTATAAATCGTGTTAATATGTGTACATCTAGTGGGTGAGAAATGATGGCTGTTATTTTACGTGTTTTTAATTATAAGTAAGGTTGAGCATCTTTTCACATATTTATTTGTACTTCCTTGACTTATTTTCATTTGCTGGTTCACACCTGCTTCCCAATGATCTAAGAGGCTGACTTTTTTTAAATTATTGATTTGTAAGAGATCTTTTTATTCTAAGAAAAATGGTTCTTATTATCCATCATATGTATTATAATTATATTTCCAAGTTTATTATTTTTTTACAAAATTATATTCAATACTTTTATTGAGGTACACTTTCCATTCAATAAAATTCACACATTCTGTTTTAAATATAAAAGCTGTTGACTTGACAAGTGTCTGTACCCACATTACCATTGTTATCACAGCCAAGATATAAAACATTTCCATCTCTCCCCAAATTTCCTTGTACCCCTTTACTGTCAATCTCCCCAAAACCCATCACAATAATTATTTTTATCTGTTCTAAAACTTCATATATATGGAATAATAAAGCCTGTATATTCTTTCGTATACGACTTCTGCTCAGCATAATGTCTGTGAGATTCATCCACGTTGTTGTGTTTATTAAGAGTTTATTCCTTTTTATTGCTGGTTGTGTCCCATTGCATGAAAATATCACAATTTGTTGAACTGCTTACTATTAGCGGACAGTTGGATTGTCTTCAGTTTGGGGCTATTCCAAATAAAGCTGCTATGAACATGCTTGCACAAAATCTTTATGTGGACATATGTTTTCATTTCTCTTGTGTAATTACCTAGTGTTGAAATGACTAGATCATATAATAGATGTATGTTCGGCTTTATGAGCAGCTGCCACAGTGTTTTCCAAAGTGGGTGTGTTATTTGACACTTCCACCAACAGTGGATGAGAGTTCTACTTGGTCCATATCCTTGCCAACACTTGGTGTTGTCGGTCTTTTTTATTTTAGACATTCTAGGGATATAAAGTGTTATCTCCTTGTGGTTATAATTTGCATTTCCCTATAACTAATGAGGATGAGCATTTTTCATGTGCTTATATGAGTTTTCATATATCTTCTTTGGTAAAGGGTCTTTTCAAATATTAGCTCATTTTAAATTAGGTTGTCTTTTATTATTGAGTCATAAGTATTCTTTTTATATTCTAGATACAAATCGTTTGTCATATATTCATATTGAGCATATTTTCTCCCATTCTGTGTTGCCCCTTTTCATTTCTAAACCTTTGCTCGCTCTTATCTAATAAAACTTTGCAACAGGTTGCAAAGATGTTCTCCTATGCTCTCTTTTAGAACTTTTAAGTTTTCTCTCTTAGGTTTGGGTCTATGATGGATTGTGTGCTAACTTTTGGTTTTGGTGTATCTTTTTTGGGGAGGGAGGCTTTATACATGAATGGAAATTTTGCTTGGGCATAATATTTGGGAGTTACTCCCCCACTTCCAAACTCTGTAGATATTTTTACATGGTTTTCTGGCATACGGTATTTCTGTGAAGAATTGTGAAGTCATCTGACTTTGCTTCTTAGAAGTGATTTGTATTTTTAGTCCGAATAACCTTAAAATTTTGGTATACTCTTATCATTTCGTAACTTCATCAAGATATGTTGTGTTTTTTTTTTTAAAGGTGTCTTTCTCCTTCTTGACCAGTGACTTTTTTAAAAATAAATTTATTTATTTATTTATTTGGCTGTGCTGGGTCTTCATTGCTGTGTGCGGGCTTTCTCTAGTTGTGGCGAGCGGGGGACTGCTCTTCATTGTGGTGCATGGACTTCTCACTGCGGTGGCTTCTCTTGTTGTGGAGCACGGGCTCTAGGCGTGCGGGCTTCAGTAGTTGTGGCTCGTGGGCTCTAGAGGGCAGGTTCAGTAGTTGTGGTGCACGGGCTTAGTTGCTCCACAGCATGTGGGGTCTTCCCAGATCAGGGATCAAACCCATGTCCCCTGCACTGGCAGATGGATTCTTAACCGCTGCGCTACCAGGGAAGTCCTGTCGTGGTATTATTTGTTCCGCATTTTTTCCCCTTTAAAATATAGACTTATAACTTTTAATTTCAGGAAAGTTTTCTTCTAAAATTTTATGAAGTATTTTTCTGATTTTTCTTTTTGCTGTTTTATTTTTTCACTTAATTAATAAGGTTTTGGAAGAGATTTTGTGATTCTCACATCTACCTGGCTATATTCCTTAGGAGACTAAGAAACTAATTTAGGATAATAATAAATTCTTCCCTGGAATAAAGAAGTTCCCCAAAGAATGTAAATTGGAAGTAAAAGTAGATGTATGTCCTATACTCACACAAGCACACACACCTGCCTGAAATGTATACACTGGGGCGCTAATAAGTGGTTACCTTGCCTGTATGTGTCTCACCTATATGTATTTTTGTTTTCTGCTTTGTCATGCTTCCTTATTTCTATTTTGTCTGCAACGAGCAGGTATTGCTTTTGTAATAGAGCACAACACGCCAGAGCAGAGTTCTGGGAGCAGAAAGGATGAACCTGGTTCAGAAGCTCATTTACCAAACATTTCCTGGGTACCGACTTCTCTTCAATCAGGAATTTAATACCTTTCCTCCCATTTAGGCTGGAATGGTTATTCCAAAGTGAAAACTTAGGGATGAAGATTTGGCTGCGGGTGTAAACCATCTCCCCAAAACGAGGGAAGTGCCCCTTATCTATATGTCCTGGGGGCCAAGGCCCTGGACATTCTCCCATGGATTAGGGAACTGGCTGCCAGGGGGCCAGTTTTGGCTTGCAGATGTGTTTTGACTGACCAATTCAGTGGTTACTTTTGTTTTTTTTTAATTTCTGAAACTTTAAGTGGGGTATGTGGTCCCCAGTTTTCACAACCCCTCTCTAGGGTGCCCTAGGCCCGTTCCACTCACTTATGTAATCTGCCTGATCCCTACAGGCATTTGAATTTGTGACCTTCTGGTCCAGGGGTTGATAGACAAGTATCCAACAGGTACCAAAACAAGCTCCTACCTACTTAATTTTTCTTTATCCGTATTTACGTACTTATAAGGCAGAAAGGGGAGATGAAGGTTAGTATACACAGCATATACCATAACTTTGCTTGATGGAAATGGCAAATTTGGCCCTGAGTTTCCCAGCGGCTAAAGCAAAGAAGTTACCGCAATCAGTTTTACAATTCATATTGCCACTAAGTCTAAAATTAAGCTACTTGCCCAAGAGAAACAAAGTTTTATTTGAAATCAAGCTTATAAGAGGAAAACTGCCTTTGTATCCTTCTAGATTTGGGAACTCAGAATCCTAAAATGATCCCAGTAGAAGCTATACAAATATATTAAATGCAGAACGTATGCCCAGCAAGCTTGATGTCTACACAAGCTAATTGAGAAGAAAAAGGATTTTGCGTGTAGCATATAAGAACATCCTTCCCACATTATAGATAGCATTGCTATTTTCCAAGTAAAAACTGAAATATTTCATCTGTGCATGCAAATTACCCTGGACTCTCTGTCCAGGACTAAAATAAATAGGATCATGAATATATATTTAAAGTAATGCCTGCTACCTCTTTTATTTTTTTTTCTGCCTAGTTTAGTGGCACTGTATAAATGGGTGTGTGTGACATCATATTTGGTAATTGGGAACTGGGGCATAGAATCAGGGAGACTATTCTAGTATTGTCATCTCTGAGTGTTTCTCAAACCTGGCTACTCACTGGAAACACCTGGAAATCTTTTAACACATACCAGTAGCCTGGGTCTCATCCCGGATCAGTTGAATCTGTATCTCTGGGGTGAGGCCTAGGGAGCTATTTTTGTTCACAAGGTCTTCTGGCGGTTCTAAAGTGCAGCCAGGGCTTTGAGCTCTGATCTCTCTGGGCCCGTGATTCTCAAAATGGAGTGAGTGAGACTCACCTAGCAAGCTGGTTAAATGCAGATTCCTGGGCCCGCCCCCCTTCCTGAGATTCTAATTTAATAAGCCTTAGGGGTGAGGCCAGTGCTGAGAAAAGATGGCCCAGTCTTTCTTCCCACCTAATATCACGAAGTACGTGATGTGGCTTAAAATATGGACTCAAATGAAGAATAGAACAATTAATACAAATGGCATCAGAAACTAGAAGGAAAAAGAATTGCAGCAGAAACCTGAGAGAAGAATGATCGATCATTATAACTAAACACAAAATTTGACTTGGCTTTTCCTGCAACCGGGACCTCTGTCCCTGCTACCCTTGAGACATCAATCTTACTCTTAAACTTGGACAACCACAGGTTTCCTTGCCTGTCCAATGGGGATGGTACTATATGATACACAGGGATGGGTTTCCTCTATCGCCACAGAATGGAATTCCTGGGAAGGGGCAGGGGGCCTGGACATTTCAAAAAGAGCCCAGGGTAAGCATTGGAGATCTCAGCTTTCTTGTGTCCTGCCATCATCCCACACAAGCCATCACACCTGCCAAGCCAGGAGCTACGTTTCTAGTGGAAACCTCCAAGCTGCTTCTTGCCGATGCTTGACAACCCATTTTGTATGGGAGGTTAAAGAACACTTCTGTCTCAAGCAGGCCAAGGATGGGGATGGGAAATGTGTGCTGACACCACTGGGTGTCTAGGGAGACAGCTGGGGCGGCAGGAGCAACGTCAGATGCCCTGGTCCCTCCGCCTGCTTCCCCAGCCAGCCTGGCTGCCCACAGCCCAGTTGCAGGATGAATTTTCAAGTGATGTTGTGTTTTCACACGGAGAAACCCGATAGAAGTGGCTGCAATATTTCACTAGCTCCTCTGTTTGTCGGCTCTACTAATCATCAGCCTCAATCACTGGTGCGATATTTTATGAATTAATAAAAATGATCATGGGCAGTCCAGGGGGACCCGGGAAGAAACGCGCGCAGTAGAATTTTAATGAGCACCGTGGGGAATTTCAACCTTTTCTCACCTTTTATTTTATTTTTTATCATCCTTTCTCTCTTCCACGTCCCCTCCCTGACATTTTTCTTGCTCCCCCCCAAACCCCTTTTAGCAAAATCATAGCTTGAGCTGCTTTAAGTCACTGTCACGCAAATTAGGTGTTTTCCCTCAACCCATTTTTTGGCCCACAACAATGCCGTCCTAGGCTGCAAACGTGCCCCGTGCACCTGCTCTCGGTCCTAATTGAGCAGATGATCTGCCGATTTGTCATGCTTAGCCCAGACCCCCTTCCTGGCACCCCTCTCCCAGACTGCCAGCCTTGGCGTGCCTCGAACAATGGGCAGATGTAAAGCTGTGTGTGTGTGTGTGTGTGTGTGTGTGTGTGTGTGTGAGTGTGTGTGTGTGATGACAGATCTTGTACTCATTATTGAATAATTCATTGTTGCGTTAATGTCTTCAGATACCATCTCTCACTTTCTTCACTCTTCCTCTCTCATCTGGCTCGCTTGGGAAAACTTGATTATGCTTGCCTCTCTGACGACAGAATATACAGATAAAAGATAATTGCTTGGCTTGACTCCTCCATTGATATGAAAATAAGATTTAAATTATTCACTCCGGTTTAAAGGTTAGTTGAAGGTTATTACAGGGGATGAAGGGAAAAAAAAATCACTCTTCATAACGTTCGGGGTGGAGATAAGACAGGTTTGAAAGGGCCTAATTTGCACTGTAGGCAGAAGCGCCTTGTGAATAAACCGAGTCCCTCCAGAGATTTTAATCTAGGAAAAGTCAATTATTTATAAGCAAATTATGGCCGGCTTTTCATATATATAAAAAGCTCTGTGTCATAAATAAGGACGAGGTGGTGTCTGTTTTCTCAGCGCTTGGTTTTTCTTGATCTCCAAGCCCTGGCCTTGCTTGCAATGGGAATTTAATGAGGCGCCCCTATTAGGAAGGTGGGCTGCCTTGGTGGGGACTCTTTTTAATAGATGATAATGGTGATAATCTAATAATAATTCGTCTCTGGGGGTCTCTGCCTCTGCGACTGAGGGGAAGGCTGGCAGGGCAGGGGCTGTGGCTGCACCGCTGGCCTGCATGTGGCCCCTCCTCTGCCACCAAGTGGGTGATAACCTGGTGGGTTGCTGCAGCTCCATATAGGAGAGCGTCTCGGGGCCGACTCTTCCCACAGAGGTAAAGCTCCCGCCTGAGGATCAATAATTAATGGTGGGCTTCCCTGGTGGCGCACTGGTTGAGAGTCCGCCTGCAGATGCAGGGGACGAGGGTTCGTGCCCCGGTCCGGGAAGATGCCACATGCCGCGGAGCGGCTGCGCCCGTGAGCCATGGCCGCTGAGCCTGCGCGTCCGGAGCCTGTGCTCCGCAACGGGAGAGGCCACAACAGTGAGTCATGAAGGAAATAATTTCATAGAAGAATTTTTAATTACCTCATATGGTTATACATGCATATATACACACATATAATGCACATATTCTTGAGGTAATAATTTGGATATTGATTTTGATTATACTTAAACCTTAAGGACTCAATACAGATTTTTTTTCCCAATGGATTTCTATAAAATTGAAAAGGTCTGGGAAAAAGACAATTTTTAAAAATATTTTGTCATTACAGGAGAGGTCAACATTAAATGGAATATGTATAATGTAAATGCTGCTCTCTAAAAACAAAGTCATGCTATCAATAGAGTCCATGTTCATAAAGTAATTATATTTTTCATACAATACAAACTAAAATTTGGACTTGGATGAGGAAAATCAAGGCAGCCCACTTCCATTTCCTACATCCAAAGAAAATAAAACTTTCTGTTTAGAAAAGTCATTGCTCCATGATAAAAAAGTAATTTGTATGATCTTACTTAATCGATGACTTCACACGAAACCTTTCCCATAAAGAGAAAATTGGCAGAGGTTCAAGAAACAAGGTATTTCCTAACTTACCTCATTTTAAATTAGAGCACGTTTTTCTTCCCTTTGCCAGAAAGTTCATCACATTTTTTTACACAGTGTACTTACTCTATTAAATGGGATGAAAAAGTGCATTTAAGTGAATGTGATTTATTTTTTTAAAGTTTCAGTGCTTGAGCAAGGAGCTAAAAAAAAAAAAAGAAAAACCCACAAAAATGAAGAGGTGGGGAAGAGAGATCTCCCCCGGGCCAGTGTTGCCAAGAACGCGCTTGAAGTCGCTGAGGGAGGAACTTGCATCTGGGCCTCTTCCTCTTCCTGTGCGTTCAGAGGACCCTCTGCCCCCTTCCTTCCCACAAGGAGGACACCAGCCACACCAACCCCACAACCTCGGGGACTGGCTCAGGAAACCATGTGCCCTCAGAGAGCAAGGTTGCTGGGTCTCCACACCCAGGGTCCTGGCCTGGAAGCCTTGGGCTTAGCTTCGCACAGGGATGGGGGTGGAGGCACCGAGGCTGCACCAGGGGAGGGGCCAGGGGACGTTGCCCTCTGACGGGCTGCGGGGAGCTTTCAGTCAGCTGCCGCCTGTCCAGATGATTCCAAAGCTGCCAGCCCGAGGTGATTCTCCATAAGGGTCCTGCCTAGAAGGGAGCCAGGTGCCACCACGGCCCTGCCTTGCCAGGTTTCGGGGAAGGTTGGGAACAGCCAGGGTTTGCTGAGGTGCCTGCCTGGTGTGGGAGAAGTCTGACCTGCCTGGCTCAGGGGCGGTGCGGGGAGGAAGGGGCAGCGGGGGGGAGGAAGGGGCAGCCTGGGGAGGAAGGGGCAGCTGGCAGCAATGGTGTGGGGAACGCGAAGCTGCAGATGGATCGGTGCCGTTTCTGAGCAGCTTAGATTCAGGAGGCTTGTGGATGACATTCTTTCTCCCCTGCTCAGCCTGGAGCCAATGCCCTACAAAAGCTCTGCAGGCAAAACTAATGGGCTGTGTGTGTGTGTGTGTGTGTGTGTGTGTGTGTGTGTGTGTGTATTCTAAAGCAAAATGCACACTTTGGAGTACATTTTGTACAGCTTCCTCACTGAGACCCAGAGAGGGCAAGTGACTTTCCCAAAGTCACACAGCAAACAAATGGCAACACTTAAACCCAAACCCAGTTCTCCTGCTACCCAGTTAATGCTTTTTTAGTTTTTTTTTTTTTTTTTTTTTCCTATCTAATGTTTGAGATTCAGAAAAAGTGAATGTTACTTCTTACCCTACAATCTAGCCTCTCACAGAGGTGGGTTGAGGACAGGGCTTAGTTCTTCATCTAGACAGGGGTCTCTTGGGTCCCTCTGAGCTCTAAATTCTGTGGATACAAATTTAGTAGAATATTCCTCAAGGAATCTTCTCAAGGGCAGAGGCCCTAGCACTAAAAGACAAGGAACATTAACTGTGTATTTACCCTGAACGAGGCACGCTCTCAAAGATCTTGTCAGTCTGCAGAAACAAAATGTTCGAACAGAAAAATCAAAGTGAAATGAGCAAGTGACCCTCAAGTAGGTCGGAGTCTGCGTGAATCTGGGAGGTCAGTGCTATAGGGGCGGCAGGAGTTCCCGGTCGGAGGCACCCGAAGGAGACAGAGCAGGTAAGTCCAGCTTCTGGGAGGATGACTTGCTGAGACGAGCAGGAGGGCGATGGAAGGCGTGGGGAAGGGGTGAGAAGCCAGGGGAGAGGAGCGAGTGGAGCCTGTAGGTGATGGGGGGTATTGAGGAAAGAGAGCAGCTACGGTGATGGTGCAGGAGGATGTGTGTTGGGGGAGTTAAGGAGAGCTTCGTGCTCCATGGAGCCCTTGCTGGTCTAGGAGCAGAAGGGTGATGTGCTGAAAGCTGTGTGTAAGGCGAGATTCACTGGAATGAAGAGGCCTGGCGTAGGAAGTCTAAGAGGAGGAGCCTGATGTAATCCAGACACGGATCAGGTGGTGGGATGGATAAAGTTCTGCAAAGACAAGATGATAGGAGTTGCAGAAGTATAAAGGGGAAGGCAATACCAACATGATTACGGAAAGAAAAATGATGGCTGGGCAGGAGCAGGCGAGTTTTGGGTGGGAAAACACGAGGCGCTCACTCTGGAACATGAGGGAAAGTTCTACGGGTCGACAGTGACAGAGGACCAGAAGTGAGCTAGGCCAGGCCAGCCCTCTCGTCCCCACACACAGGGTCTGGGAGGGGATGTGACTTCATGACATGGTCACCGGCAGTTGAGCCACAGCCCCAGGGCTCTGGTGCTCCTTTCACTGGACCAGACTGCCTCTTTGGAGCACCTCTACATCCAGGCATGTAAAAGCAAGCAGAATCTACCCCAGTGCGTTGGCTCTGGTCCCACTTTCCTGCTGAG
>NW_006795663.1:1748312-1750989 GCF_000442215.2 Lipotes vexillifer
TCCTGCTGAGGGCAGGAAGGTTAGAGCTATTTGCTCAGGTAAGATCTGCAGGGTTATCCGGGTTACGCTTAAGGGGAGCTGGTTGCAGCACACCACACAGGATTTTAATTATTTCAAATCTCTGGGTTCTGGGAGGCCCCCTGGAGATGTCTGGGACAGAGGCCACTCCACCAGCACGAGGGATTGATTGCCCGGGCAGGATTACTAGGTTAATGCGTCTGAGGTCGCTGCAAGAGATGGGTATCCATCCGATCGGTGGATATTAAAACCGTCTAATCATTTTTGCAAGGTGCCTCCCAAATGTGATTGGGGGATGCACCGGGATTTAAGTTCTCATTACCCATTTCCACCCACAGGTAACAGGTCCCGCTCATTCAGCACAGGCAATTGCCGGCCCCATTACCCGTGAAAATCAGAGGGCGGCAGGGCCGTTTGGAGAGCAAAGGAGCCCATTTTCCCCTCTTCTGAAAATCACAGTAAAGTAACCCTTCCTGGGAGACTGGGCTTTTGTGGATCTGAGTACCAGGCAAGGGTGCATTGCGCCAGTGTCCGAGGTTCCAGAGCCATAACCTCGGACAGCTACCCGTCAAATGTGGATGAGCACGCTTGTTCACTTTCTCCTCGGTGGCAGGGCCCGGGATCCGACTCTCAGGCCGGAGACAGGCATTTCCCCTTCCTCTTATAACAACCCTTCACGTCTGGGCAGAGAGTGTGCGTTCCGGGATACTTTCTCATCCATCACCTCCCAGGCCTTTGAATGGAATAATCGCACACATTATCTGTCCCGCGGGCCTTGTACACGGAGAAGCTCCTGATGCTGTGATGGGCTGGTTTCAGACCACACGCTGCCTCGCTGCCTCCTGTTTCCGCCTCTCCGTGTGCTTTTCTTTCCTCTGAAACCAGGTTAAAGAGGGCCGAGACCTCATCTGCATTAGTTATCTGTTGCTCTGTCCGTCACAAACGTGAAAGCAACAATAAGCATGTGTGATCTTACATAGCTTCTGTGCGTCAGCGATCCTGGAACTCTGTGGTTAACGCAGGTGGAGGTGGGAATGAGTCGGTATGGTGATGTCTACGTGAACTGCTGTGTTTAATGCGTGTGGGGCACGTAGAGTTAGATTTCGTGATAAATGTTGAAACAGAGCTAGGTGTGCCAGCGACTCAGGATAGTTATAGTCACGAGTGGCTTCGCTGGTGGCTCTGCCCAAGGCCTCTCATGAGGTGGCAGTGAAGATGTCAGCAGGGCTGCTGAAGGCTTGACTGAACTGGAGGATTCGTTTCCAAGGTGGCTCTCTCACATGGCTGGCAAGGTGATGCTGGCTGTTGGCCGGAGGCCTCAGTTCCTTGTCACACGGCCCACTCCATAAGGTTGCCTGAGTGCCCTCACGACGTGGGGGCTGGCTTCCTCCGCAAAGAATGATCCAGAGAGCAAGGCAAAAGCAGCAAAGTCTTGTATGACCTAGCCTTGGAAGTCATACCCCATCTGTTCTGTAAACTCAGTGGGTGACAAAGGTCTGCCTATTCAACGCGTGAGGGGTACCAGCAGGCACTGGGGACAGTCTTGAGGACTGGCTACTGCAACATCTGGTAATTCCATGCCCTTCCTAGGGCCTCGCTCATGGCAGGGAATCAATAAAGGAAGCAGAAATTAATGAGTACCTATCCGGGTTTATTTAATCTTTACATCAGTTGCCGGGCAGGTTTTACTTCCCAGAGGAAGAAGCAGCCCCAGGAAAGAGTTTGTTCAAGCTCCAGGGGCACGGAAACTCCTGAGCTATAGGATTACCAGAGCTCAAGCCTCTATTTTAGAAGTTCATGCCCCTTCTGTTCTACTAAGCTGCTTATCTTGTGTTAAAAGTTAGTTCTTCCTGAATAAGATTCCTGTGATATAAATAGAGTGGGTGGTATTGTGTCCATTTTAGAGATGAGGAAACTGAGGTCCCAAGAATTTCATGATGTCATGGCAGCTGCGGACAGGGCTGGCACTAAAATTCAGCACTCCTGTCTTCAAATCTAATGTTCTGCCCGCCAGAAAAACTGCCTTTCAGTGAAGTGTTTGGAGGCCTGAGCGTCCTCGGTCCTCTCTGCTATACATGGGCAGGGAGGCAGGGGCAGAGGCTTAGGCTGGAGCTCTGGGCTGGAGAGAGCCCTGAGGGAGAAGAGGAGGCTGTGTCCTCCCCGTGGCAAGGAGGGTGGCTGGAGAGAGAGGACAAGGGATGCGGGGGCGTGGGCAGTGAGTCTTCATGGTAGCTGGGCTCAGCAGTGAGAGTGGCTGGGGTGGGATGGGGGCATCCCTGCCCTGAGTCGTGGCCCTGACCACAGCAACAGGAGCTAGCATACCGTTTGTCCCATTCATACCAGTCACCCCCCAGGTCCTGTTTCACCCTTCAGACTTTAAATCCCATAAAGCCCCAGGGACCGTAACTATTCCCTGATAAAACCCCGGGCCATGGTAAGGTGGGTGGTCTTGTATCCGCTTTGCAAATGAGGAAATTGAGGTTCAGAGACAAGTCTCTTTTCTTCCAGCCCTGTTCACTAAACCGCACCCACCCACCCCATTCTCCCTTTCCCTCTTTGGTTTTTCTCTACAATGGTTACCACTCCGGACATTCTTTCTATTTTTCTTATTAATTTGTCCCTCTGCCCAATCTTTTTTTTTTTTTTTTTTTTTTTGGGT
>NW_006795663.1:1751110-1758511 GCF_000442215.2 Lipotes vexillifer
TGTGGCCTCTCCCGTTGCGGAGCACAGGCTCCGAACGCACAGGCTCAGCGGCCATGGCTCACGGGCCCAGCCGTTCCGCAGCATGTGGGATCTCCCCGGCCCGGGGCACGACCCCGTGTCCCCTGCATCGGCAGGCGGACTCTCAACCACTGCGCCACCCGGGAAGCCCCTTCTGCCCAATCTTAAATGTCCATCTGTGAGGGCAGGATGTCTGTTTTGTTCACTGCAGTGACTGGCACTTAGGAGGCCCTCACTGCATGCTCAGTGACTCCTTCCAACCACCCCAGCAGGAGATACCACCCTTAATGCCATTTCAGAGGCAAGGAGACAGGCTCCGAGAGACCACGTAATCAGTCAAGGCTGGACAGTGAGTGAGTGAAAGATCTGGAAGCACATCTCACCTCTCTGCCAAGCTGCCTCTCCAGAGTCACCTGAGTGTGATTAGGAAAGTGAAAGGAAGCCTTTCCCTCCTCACTCACAGGAGGGGGGTGGGGGTGGGGGTCAAGGAGAGCCTCCTTGTCTTAGGGACTTGGCCACACCTCCACAGAATCTCTCCACTTCCTCCTCTCCATCCCCAGCTGCCCAGAAGATGATAGCTCACATCAATCATGCCCCAGGGATGATGCAGCCCAATCCCAGAGCATCAGACGTGGGAGGGACTATGGGTTCATACAGTCCATTCTTCCATTGTATGGATGGGTAAACTGAGGCCAGGGAGGGGAAGAGGCTTGTCAGTGTGCTTCCAAAAATGCAGCATTTCAGAGGACTGGGCACTCATTTCTGTACCCACTTCTCTGATTTCCCCAACACCCAGATGTCAGCCCCTCCTCATAGCCCCAGGTCCATTTTCCCTCCCAGCATGCTTTGTGACCCACTTTGTGCTCTCCCACCCACTGTCAGGGAACAAAACCGCACCGCTAGACCCAAATCTCTGGGTCTGATGCAGGCCTTGGCTCTAGCTCACCTTGGAAACCTCATTCCTCATCTGTAAAGGAGGAGGGGTTGCAGCAGAGGGTTTCCAAGGCCTGTGACCCTTACACTATGTGTCTGAGATGCTGGACCGCTGGCTTACCCATGCAAGCTGTCCCCCTTGGCCTGGGAGCTTGTAGCTGGTTGAAAGCAGCACCGCCTGACTATGAAGACTTATAATTACCTTTCCAGGGAGCCACTCCTGCTAGCCGGGGAGAGAGAGGTCTGTCCAAGGGAGAAGGGTCTGGGTCTGAGGCTGGGGCCATAAACCCTCAATCCCCTTGGGATTTGCCTGTTCCCTGGGATGTGTCAAATCTTCCTGGAGGAGCTGGGAGGGAAGTGGAAAAGTTCCAAGGCCTGGTTCCTGAGTGGTTCCTGAGGAGCAGGGAGAGGTTGGAGTTCTGGGTCTCAGTAGCCAGGGAGATGTCAGGAGCTCAGGGGTTAGTAACCACAGCTTTGGTTTAGTGGAGGAGCCCGCGGAAGCCGTGCTGAGTGCGTTCTGCGCGTTCACTCTCAGCCCAAGCTTCTGGGGGCATGTTGACATCTCCATTTTACAGATGAGGCAACCGAGGCCCAGGGAGATCAAGTAACCTGCTCTTTCAGGTGGCACGGCAGGGCCCAGACCCTGGGCGGGGAGTGGTCTAGCTCCAAAGACAGTGTCCTCCCAGGATGCTGCACCCAGGGCAGTGACCACCACAACTCACCTCTTCCCTTCTCCGTCACCTGGGGGAGATGCTCTCAGCTTTGACCTTTGGGTTCCTCGGCCCAGGGTTATGACGACAAACTGATGTGGCAGGCCGGCTAATCGTGCAGGATGACTGCGTTCTGAGAGTGATGCGAGCACACGGGCACGCCTGCACTCATATACACACAGGTATACGCCAGCATGTACACATACACACACACGTGTAGATACATACATGTAGGTGTAGGTCCTTGGCGTTGTTTATGCCCTCGTGTACCAATGTGCACACACACGCACGTGGTATCACCCCACAGGCTCAACTCTGTCGAGGTTTTCATCTCCCAGGAGCCTCGAGATGTTCCCTGGGAAAATCCATTCTGCGGTTGCTAGGAAATCCGGAAGAGGGGGGAAGCCTGGGCTGCTTCTTTTCCCTCCTGGATACAAATCCCCACAATGCCTGTCCCTGTGCCTTTCTGTCTCCCTGCCTCTGTGTTTCCATTTCTCTTGGTCACCACAGCCTTCTCCTGTTTGCTTGGAAGGGCAGCAGGGAGGAGGGAGGCGCGGGCGGGCGCTGGTATCCTGGGCCCGCTGGGCTCCGCGCCCCACGCTGGGCCAGGCTCCTGCGCTGCCCAGCGGTGTTCTCGTTGGAAACAGCTTCGTATGACTGTTGCTATTGATTATGGCAAGATTGTGTGCGGCTAAGAGCTCCTCGGAGCCAACTGGTATATTAAGCAATCACTTCTATAGCAGATGACATAACTCCCCCGGCATCGGTTTGTCCTAATGGGCTTGGTATTACTCATGTGCTAATTGATTGGGCACGGAGGGAAGAAAAACTAAATTCACTTGTGAGGCGATTTTATGGCAGGGCTCATAACAGAGGTAATTTGCTGAAAATGTTCAGTCCCGCTTCGGTTATGTAAGATCATCTGTGTTCCTGTGTTTTATCTCCCCCGTGCCTGGCTGGGGGAGCTGGCCTGGCCAGCTGAGCTCAGGAGCTAGACTCCCCCCAGGGAATGGGCACTGCCAATGTGGGGCTGCGCCTGGGGAGTGCTGACAATTAGTGCCTTATACACAACCTTCTTGCCTCAGGGGTGGCTTTCAAAATATCTCAGCTTCTCCAGCTTAAAAAAAAGAAAAAAAGATTCCGTCAAAGGGCAAAATAGTTGTAATTTCAGATCAGCCATCTAGTGTTACAAAGCTCTGGTTCAGAAACGGAAAGGGTGAATTATTATTTTTAAGAGAAAGAATATTTTGCCAGGAAGAGGGAGGGATGGGGAGCTTGAAGAGGCTTGAAGGGCCCCTCTCTCCCTCTCTCCCTCCCTCTCCCCTTCGTTTCGTTTCCTCCGTCCCTGTCTCCTCCATCCTTCCCCCATCCCTCCGCCATCCCTCCCTGAAGCATCCTGTCTTACCATTGACTTGTGGAGGAGCCCTGAGCCTCTGCTTGGCCATCCTCGTGCCACACTGCCATCCTGGAGGGGCAGAACCTGTCCTTCTAGTCTTATCTGCAGTGATGCCAGGTTGCCATGACTTTCTCCAGATGTGTGCAGCTGGCTGAGCTCCGCAGGCTGTGTGGCTGTCCACCCTTTTGGGCTGGGTTCTGTGCGCAGGTGGTGTTTGGGGTGCCCCAGGGCAAGGAGGCGAACTTCTGAAGCTGTGGTGCTTCCTCACAGCTCTGAACCAGGTTTCCAGAAGGGAGGCTGGGCTGCCGGGGCCATCCTCAGGGTTTCCCCCTTCCTGGAATGTGTATAGATTGGCAAGGGAGACACGGTGCGCTGGTCTCGCTGAAACGGAGGGAGGGTTGACTACAAATAACTTCAGCCTGAGTCCATCGTTGTGCCTCTTCCTTTTGACTATGAATGAGGGTCCCTCCAGTGATTTACTAGTTCCAGTTGGAGCGGCCAGGCTGCGTGATCCAAGGAGGTTTCATCCAGGAGGAAACCAAGAGGCTGCGCATCCCTTGGCTTCATTTGAGGCTGGCTGTTTGGATCCTGGACATCCCCAGCTGGCCCCAGGCTGTTTAGGAGGTTTCACTGGAGGTCACTGGATCTGAGACTCAACCAAGCTCCTAATCTGGCACTTGACCAAACTTGACTAAACTCAACTAAACTCTGCTCCTGGGCAGGTGGTTGTCCAGCTTCTGCCCAACTCCTTCTAGACCTGCCGGCTTCCCGGCAGCCCATTTTATCTCGGACGGTTCTGACCCTCAGAAAGTCCCTGCACAGAGCCTGGGACTTTTGAGCCTCATCCGTCTGTTCCCCTTCTATGGGCTAAAATCCTGCCGACTGGTCCTGCCCTCACCTCATCTCATAGATGAGAAACAGGAGTCCTGAGAGGGGAGGGAGCTTGCCCAGCCCATGGGCAGTGTCAGAACTAGGGGTCAGCTCTCCTGAGCTCAGAAGCCCAGCGAAGCCTGAGCTCCTCCCCGCCTGCCCCAGCCCCTCAGCAGGCGTCTCTGTTCTCTGGGCCCACCGGACCCCAGCAATATCCCCACCATCACGTTATCCTCCAGCAACAGCAATTTTGTATTCTCAAAATCCCTTCCCAGTCTCTGCTCCAGAGAGGGCTGCCAGCTAGGGATGTGCTATGTGTGACCCGCCCTGCTGCCCCAGAACAAGTCGATTAGCCTCTCTGAGCTCCAGTCTCCTTTCCTAAATGGAGTGATAAATAGTAGTTAACGCGTATTGAGCACGTACTATAGGCCGGGAATAGTGTTTAGTACTTATCTTGGTGAACCACTTTTATTTTAATCCTCCTGATAATTCTGTGTGGTGGAGACAACTGTGATTCCAATTGTTTCTTCCAGTTTTATTGAGATATAACTGACATACAGCACTGTATAAGTTTAAGGTGTACAGCATAATGATTCGACTTGTGTACGTCACAGAATGATTACCAGAATAAGTTTAGTGAACATGTATCATCTCATCTCTATAAAAAAATTAAAGAAATAGAAAAACTTATTTTTTCCTCGTGATGAGAACTCTTAGGATGTACTCTTAGCAACTTTTGTATATAATGTAGGGCAGGGTCAGTTATGTTTATCATGTTGCACATTATTTCCCTAGTACTTATTTATCTTATAACTGGAAGTTTGTACCTTTTGACTGACTTCCTCCAATTCTCCTCCCCCCACACCTCTGTGATCCCATTTTTCAGATAGGAAAACCGAGGTGCTCTAACAAATTGCAGCACTGGAATGAAACTCAGGCAGTTCCGCTGCGGATTGGCGCTCCCAAACCACCAATTCTCAACCTGCCTCTCCAGCAGTTGCAAGCCTTAGGAGTTCGCAGATGCTTAAGTTCTTTGTAAAGTGTAATAAGGGGTGGTCTCAGTGACGCCTTAGATTCTTACCCCTTTGTGGGGTGAGAGGGGAGGTCCCAGGGCTTTTCAAGGGTCTCTTGCAAGCTGTGGAGTCTTCCCAGATAAACGCAGATATGTTCACGTGTAAAGAATGTTGCCGACTATCTCAGGGTGAGGGTGAGGGTGTCCTGAAATCCAGGCCCATTCTTAGGTGCACGGATGTCTGGTTAGAGACCCTTACCCTATCCAGTGTTTTCTACTCTCTGAGTGGGGAGGTGGGAAGGGTGAAAGACAGTCTGAGCCTTGCGGGTGAGGAACAAGGATGAGGCTGTTGAAGGTCTCAGACCTCTGGGGAGGGCAGAAGACCTTCTGCAGGACTGCCATGTTGACATGACTGCGGCAGCTTGGGCAGGGCCCGGGCAGGGCTCAGCTCTCCTCTGGGCATCTTGGCCCTGGCTGTGGTCGGTCTGGTGGGAGCCGTAGGGTGGAGATGACAGGAAAACACAGCACACCCCGATTTCCAGAGGGGAATGTGAGGGCAGGTGGGGGAAGGCCCCGATTTTACCTGTGCCTGGATTTCCCCATTCCTAATCACCCTGAGATAATTAGTAGGTCTAGAACACTTGCCTTGGAGCCAAGTTAGGTGAGTGATGAACAAGGGAACAGAGGGGTCTGATTGCTTAGCTTGGAGGGGGAAGGGTGCAGTTTTATGAGAAAGCTGAGGAGGAAATGTCCTCTATGGGATGGTTGTGGGACCTCTGGGAAAGTCCTATTCCCAAATGAAAATGATCACTTTGCCCATGTCGGTCTGAAATTCCAGCATTACAGATACATTATCTAGGTCTAGAAAGATATTCAGTTACTTGAAGTGTATGAGGTGCAAATACCCCTGGGTGACAAATGTAGTGGCCTTTATTGGTCACCACTTGAAGACAAAAGAAGTTTCCATGGAGGAGAGGTTGGGGGAAAACAGAAGAGACAGAGTCAACAGCCTGAGCTTGCGGGTCAGGCAGATCCGGATTCCAGTCTAGATCTTGCTACTTTCCTATTCTGTGATCTTGGGAAGTCCCCTTGAGCTCTCTGAACTCACTGGGGAAGTGAAGTTATGGTAATGGTACCCACCGCACATGACTATTGGGAGGGTTAAATGAGCCGATGCTTATCAGGGCTTAGCCAGATCCTGGCTGGGAAGAAGCAATCTCTACATGGCAGATATTATAATCTGGGGACCAGGAGGGTCTAAGGGATGTTTAAGGGCCCAGGAGACCCACCTGACTGACTTTGCAGGGGGGCCAGCCCTTGCCCCCAAACCGAGCCTCTGAGCCCACCCATCAGCTTGGCTGCAGTGGGCAGAGTTGCTTCCTGAGGTGCCTGGGCAGGTGTGAGCCCTGAAGATCAGCTGACTCCTGCCTTCCAGGTCCCACTGGGAGAGAGAGGGAGAGAGGTCTGGGGAGTGACCTAGAGGTGATGGGGGGCGTGCAGGGAGCAGGGTGGGGCATGAAGAGAGGGCAGGGCTGTTGGGCAGGGCCTTCAGTCTCTGAAGGGTCTGCAGTGGGTTCTGGGCAGAAGGAAGAGTGTAATTAGTGGCCTGTGGAAATGAATTTAAATAGTGGACAGTACAAGACCAAGTAGTGTCGCCTTTCTCATCGCCATCCTTTTACCAAGAATGTAAGCGCTCTGAGGGCAGGCTTTGTTTTGTTCTGTTTTGTTTTGCTTTCTCTGTTGTATTCCCAACACCTGGAGCAAGCTCTGGGGCAACGTGCTGAATAAGTATTTCCTGAATGAACGTGTCTGTGTGTGCATGTGTGTGGATGCACACGTGCTCACAGGGGAGCGAGACCACCCCCCAAAAAAGCAGAAGATGTCCCGAACGGGCTCCTGAGCCCCAGACATTCTCTGGCCGCAGCTGAGGCCTGCACCCAGGCGCCCTCCACCCACAGGAGGCGGAGCCCCCTGATCTGGAAGCTGCTGGGTGGGCAGGTGCAGCAGCCCAGCATGGCCACATGGTGGGGGAAGATTCCCTTCCTCCTTCTGGTCCCCCTCCCTCTCCAGCCCGGGCCTCGCTGCTGCATCCCACTCTCTCCATCGTGGCTCACCCTGCTTGGGGGTCCTTCCCTTAAGAGCCATAGACGCCCACTGAGCAGACAGGCCTCCTTTCCAAACTTGCCTTTGCTCTGTCACTTTTTCCCAGGCCCACTGGAGGGGGTCAGCCTGGAGAGGGTGCTCTCTGGGACTCACCTGGGGCCCTTTACCCTTCTCAGGAGGAGGATCCCCTCACTCACCCTCTCTCCCCATCACTGCCCCATGTGGTTTAAGGAACACCCCACAGCCACACTGCACCCCGCTGGCCATGTCTGCAGGGCCAAAGACTCAGGTACCCAACCCCAGGTACCTATGAGCAGCCCGTTTTATTGGTTTGGCAGTGCCTTTTTTTTTTTTTTTTG
>NW_006795663.1:1759259-1773091 GCF_000442215.2 Lipotes vexillifer
GTTGCGGAGCACAGGCTCCGGACGTGCAGGCTCAGCAGCCATGGCCCATGGGCCCAGCCGCTCCGCAGCATGTGGGATCTTCCCGGACCGGGGCACGAACCCGTGTCCCCTGCATCGGCAGGCGGACGCTCAACCACTGTGCCACCAGGGAAGCCCCCGGCAGTGCCTTTTTCTACAGGCGCCAGCCCCACAGGGGATCTGTGCAGACAGACGTCTGTTCAATCACTGTGTTTACATCCTGCACCTGGTGTCCTCTTGGGATCTCCCGACTTCAGGGAGCTGTTTCTTTATCTGTGTGCCCTCTGAGTGCAGCCAGGGTCAGGCCTCCCAGTTGGATGGGGCTCTCCCCTCTGCGGGTGGAGACTTTGGAACCGGAATCTGACTCAGAGCCTGGAAGGCCAAGCCTGCCTGAGGAAGCCGGCCAAGCGACCCTGGTTCTTGACTCGTGATCCTAAGGAAGCCATGAAGCTTGGCCCCGGCATCGTTCCCATCTTTATCCAGCTGTGCAGGTTTGGAACATTTATGGGGAAGCCATCACCCTCAGCTCCCAAGCTGCTCCCTGCTGCTCCTCCTGGGGGCCCTCTGCATCTGCGGGGCCCGGGCTTCAGAATTCAACCTCCCTCCCACCCAAACCCAGCCGGCGTTTGGCCAGCTCCTGAAGGCACAGGCTAATGGTGGGAAAGAGCTCTGTGAACAGCTTCTGTACAGGTTTGCGAGAGCGTTGCTACCCCGAAGAGGTGCTGGGCAATAACGCCTGCCAGGGCCCTGCTCCTCCGCACTCAGCCCTCCGGCTTTCATTTCAGTAGGGGCTGTCACCCCTTATCTGTAAGAGGGTGTCGCTGATAGTGGAGGTTTAGGGTATCGAGGACAGGTGAGGCTGTCTTTGGGAATTCTCCCCAGCAGTGAAGCTGGAGGGAGCGAATGCACCCTCCCCTGGTGGATTAGGAGCTGGTTCGTCCACTGACCAGCCATGGGATGCTGGGCAGGTCCTTCCTTCCTGGGCCCAGTAGCTTTGAGGTGGTACCTGCCAGGGGATGGTGGAAGGCCACTCCTGGCTTCCCGTGATTGGCTTCTCCATCACAGACAAGGTAGGTAAGGCTGGAAGGACCCCAGCCTTTGGCCCAAGAGGGCTGGGACTTGGAGCAAACATCCAGACATGCTTTCCCTAAAAGGGGGCAATCATGAGGGGTGTGGTGATCTTTGGGTGTGTGACAGGGTCCTGAAGGGAAGGGGATGCTGCCCCTGAATATAAGGGGGCAGAGGCCTAGGAAAGGGGCCCTTGGGCCCCTCAGCCGAGGGCACAGTGGGACAGAGCTAGAAACAGGAAGCCCGTCCCAGGTGCGTGCCAGGACTTGGAGACTGGTGGCACCCAGTGGGGTCTGGAATCCTGCCCGGGAAGTGGGTGCTGTTGTTTGGACCAGTTCCTGCTGCAGCCCCCTGAGAACCACTGACGTGGCTCTTTCTCACTCTTTCTGCCAACCTGAGCCTCTTCTCATGCTGTTTTCTCCATCTGGAATACCCTCTCCATATCTCTGTAGGAGCAAATAGGACCCTCTTTCACCACTTCAAAGAACTTTTCCTGTTGTGTCCTCCACCTGGAAGGAAACCTTCCCTCCTTCTCTGCATCCTTGTAGAGCTTAACTCTGTCCTGGAGTTGTTCTGTGTACCAGTTTAGGAACCCCCTGAGCCAGGGTCTCTGTCTCAGCTCACATCCCCTCTGAGTCCACAGCTCTGCCTTGTACCCAGCAGGCACTTAACTCCTGCTAGAATGCCCCAATGACAGGAGGTTAATGGTGTGACAGTCATACAAACAGAGGGTGCCCAGAACGGCTTCATCTCTGGAGTGTCTTGGACCCCGCAGTTTTCCTTGGTATTTTGAACGCTCTGGAACTGACCCCAGGGGAGGAATGCAAAGCAGGGACAGCTGAGTTCTTATGGTGACTTGGATGCCACCAACCACCTGCAAGATAGGGTTGCCAGAGCAGGTGTTGTTTTACAGATGCGGGGGTGAGGCCCTGGCAGTTTAAGGACTTACCCCTCCCATGGTAGAATGGGTGAACCCAGGCCTTTGACCTTTTCATAGCAGGGAACAGTGATGAGCAAATCCACACCTAGACTCAGGGCAGTGCCTCTGGAGTCAGGGGTTGTTTTACAAAAGCTTCTTGTTAGGGCCTTTGTTGTTGTGTTGTTTAACAAAGAAAAATAAAGGCTAGAAAACCAAATGACCCATAATCCGCTGTGCAGATAATCCTGTGACATTACTTTTTAAAGCAGGAAGTCGTTCATTTCAGAAAGGTATAAAATAAAATGTTAAAATCTCCTTGCTGCTACTGCATTCTCCTAGGCAACCTAAACAGGCTTTTTCTAGGAAAAAAAAGTATGCATACCAGCCTTGATACTTATGTACATGATATATTACACTTACTTACTTACACAAAAAGGGTTGTCCAATACCCATTGTGCTAAGCGTTACTGTCTTCGTACGTCTGTCTGTTTCTGTATATTTGTTTATTCCTGTATATCTGTATCCCAGCATTCAGAACAGCCTCTTTTGGTTAATGGCTGCCTAGAGTCCAGTGTGGGATGTGCTGATTTAATTAGACCACTGTTGAGAGATTGTATCCAGCTTTTCCATTGTCAAATAAGGCAACAAAAATATCCTAATATTTTGGCAAATATTTTGGCATGCTTCTGTGAATCTAAGGGAGTAACTATTAAAGTAAAGCCCTGACCTTTTATTAAAGTTGTTGGTACTGGAAAATATTTGCTGAGCTGTGTCCCTGAATAATAAGAGTAACACATACAGCACTTACTATGTGCTAGACACTGTCTAGACCCTTACACATCTAGCTCATTTAGTTTTCACAGCAACCCTAGGAAGTAGGTACTGGTATTATCTCCCTTTGACAGGAAAGGAAACTGAGGCACAGAGAGGTGAAATAACTTGTCCAAGGTCACACAGCTAGTGTACAAGTTTGCTCTGGCTACCATAACAAAGTACCACAGAGTGATGGCTTACCCAACAGAAATTAATTTTCTTACAGCTCTGGAGGCTGGAAGTCTGAGATCAAGGTGGAAGCAAGGTTGTTTCTTCTGAGGCCTCTCTCTTTGGCTTGCAGCTGGCCATCTTTTCCCTGTGTTTTCACGAAATCTTCCCTTTGTCCCTGTGTCCTAATTTCCTTTTGTTGTAAGGCCACCAGTCCTATCAGATTAGGGCTCACCCTAATGACCTCATTTTACCTTAATTACCTTTCTAAACACCCTATCTCCAAATACAGTCACAGTCTTGGGACGTTAACATGTGAATTTGGGGTGGGGGACACGGTTTAGCCTATAACAGCTGGTAAGAGGCAGAGCCAGGATTTAAACCCAGTCATCTGTCCCAGAGCCACATTCTAGACTAGTACACCATGAAATTCCCACAGCCAGGAAGTGATGAGCAGGCTGGTGCGAGTGGCCCTGGCCACAGGAGCGATGCTGATTCCAGGCAAAGGAAATCTCCGGAGATCTCAGACCCTGGAGCAGCAGCCCTCCTACCGGCTCCAGCTGCGGGAGGCTTCAGCTGTGGTGGCTGATGAGACTGGTGATGAAAATCAGGGAAACAGGGCACATTGGGTGGGGAGCCCAGGGTGCGGTGTGCAGAAGCATCCACGTGTAGGAGAAGGTGGGTAATTGAAGAATGGGAAGCTAACTAGTGACGGATTTGTGTACATGGGTTAAAGGGCAGGTTAAACACTGCCATCAGGAAGGGCAAGCAAGGTGTCAGAAGCCTTGGTGGCCAAGAAATATGCATAGTCTTGATTGGTTTTTAACAGTTTTAGTGAGATGTAATTCATATATCGTACAGTTGACCCATTTAAAGAGTACAATTAAATGGTTTTAGTATAGTCACAGCCATTTGCCACGAACACCATCATCAACTGTGGAACATTTCCATCACCCCCAAAAGAAGCCCCATACCTATGAGCAGTCTCTCCCCATTCCTCCCAAACCCTCCACTCCACCCAGCCCACAGCAACTACAAATCTATTTATCCATTATTTCTTCCCAGTTTCCTTGAATTCTCAAAAAACAGTGCTGGTGCCTTGGCCTAACACATTCCTTCCAAAACACAAACAAAACCCCCCTAACAAACAAACAAACAATCTCAATTCTGCACCCCCAACACTCACATACCAATAAGTTATTGAATAAAGCTACATTCCAGAATACAACTTGGGTTCAGGCAGATTTAATGTGAATATTGAGTTCTGTCCCTTACAAACTGTGCACCTTTGGAAGAGTGAACGTCCCTCTCTGGGCCTCCTGTCCTCCCTTGGCAGTGGAGGTACTACTGCCTACCTCACGGGTTATTGGAGGATTCAATGAGATGGTTGATGCCAAGAACCCAGCACAGTGCCTGGCACACAGCAGCATTTGGTGAATGTTCTTTTCTCCCTCCCTCTCTTTCTTTACTCTGGCTCAGGTTCCATCTTTTGGCTGTCCCCCCATCTGTGCCACCATCTTGGATGCTGACAATTGCTGGAGAATTGGCACATAGCTAACACCTGGGAACTGTGGGCCTATCCCCTGTCTAACTCTCACGTGTCCCTCTTTCCTTCCTTGGAAAGATGCCCTTTGCCTGCCTGGCTCCCAGATGGAGCCACCATCCCTTGAGTCCACTGGGGACTGGCCTTGCTTCGCCACCCTCCGCTGATGCCATTTGCAGGCAGAGGGCTGCTCTTCTGCTCTCCCACAAGCTTCACCAATGAATAATGAAGAAACCCTCAGACCCCGCTCCTCTCCCTCCTGGCTCCCAGCCTCTGATATATTTGATCCTAGATGGCATAATTTTTCACCTAAATGTGAATGTATTTGCGAATTGATAGAAAATAGTTTTTGCTCTGGTGATATGATATAGGACTGCCTCATCCTGGCTGCTATTTTGATTGTGACTTAAATGGATGAGGCCATCAATAATTATTTTATTGAACAGGCGCATGAAAAATGATGCTGGGCCAAAGTAATTTCCCTGACAAAGCCGGCTACTGCACTGTGGACTGTCTACCTTTGTAGCGCTGAGCTTGCTGAGAGGCGTTGCAGGGGCCTCACCTCATCCACTTGTCCCCTTCTCTGGGTTTTGCCAGGGGCTCTGGGTGGTGGCAGGATGGAGGGGTCGGGGCTGACCTGCAGGCAGGTGGGGAAAGAGGGCAAGTCAGACACTTGCCACGGCGCTGTGGATTTCCCACGGCCCTCCCTGCATCATCTCACTCCCCACTCAGGGCCAAATGAGCAAAATGTGACCCCTATTTGGGGGAGGAGGAGACTGAGCCCCTGAGGGATTAAGGGGCTCCACCGGGGTCCCCCAGCTGGTTATGGGGCCTCCTGGCTCCTAAGGAAGGAATAATCTAGAGGGATAGCGTTTCTGAAGCCTCTTTTCACTTGCACCTCTGCTCTCTCCAGCTGTAGCTTTTGGCGGGGGAGGATCACGGGACCTCCCCGGGAAACCAGCTTCCCCAAGATACTCCCCTTGAAGGGGACAACCACAAGGGTGAAGGCTGCTGGAGGAAAGATGTAGACATAAGCCCCAGAAACGAGGCGCCCTGAGCAGCTCCTCTGTCCTGGGTGAGCCCAGGGCACGTCACATCCTCCACACGTGTACTCAGTGGCAACCTTTTCCAGCTCTCCTGAGCTGAGCCCATCTTACATGCTACAGGCTGGCGTCAGAACGGCCCACAGTCCAGGTGGAGGCTCTCCCCTTGTCTGGGATAACACAGGGTTTCCCAAACTTCAGTCTTTTGCAATCCACCACCATTTTTAGCTTTATCTACATAACACCTGTACTGTTATTTACTTAATATACTTGCTTGTACGGGCACAGCTTGGAGATATTGCGGGTTCGATTCCAGACCACCGCAATAAGGCAAATATTGCAGTAAAGTGAGTCACACGAGTTTTTTGGTTCCCCAGTACATACAGAAGTTACGTTTACACCATACTGTAGTCTGTTAAGTGTGCAGTAGCATCATGTCTTAACAAATAATGGACATACTTTAATTTAAAAAATACTTGATTGCAGGAGACCCTGCAGAGTGAGCGCTGAGACCCCTTCCCGGTGCCCTTGGTGCAGCGGTCTCGCTGTGACACAGGGCGTGGGATCAAGGTGCAGGAGGGGGCGGCTGGGCCCGAGTGCCAGGCGGAGGGGCGAGTGCAAGGTGGTGGAGGGGCCGCGGCCGGGGTCCCCTGTGCCCGTGGGCAAGGCCTCACTGGAGGAACCGCTGGACGGCGGGCAGGCCCACGGGCCGAGCAATGAGGTCGGGCACAGCCAATGCAGCACACAGTCCAAGGTCTATGAAGATCTCCTGGCGAGCCCACACCCTAACTGTGCTCTTCGTCCTCACGTGGGTGTTGGGCCACGTGACTCTGGTGGCACAGACGCCAGGGGCTAACAGCCTGTAACACCAAGACAGGTACTGTGGCCAGCATTTTGGTTTCCTTATGTTTGGGAATCACACAAGCTAAAGACAGGCTGTTTTCCAGACCTCGTCCCGCTTGCTGGAGGTTTCAGCTCTGCGTTAGTGAGGTCTACGCGCTGCTTCTCTTCTTGGTACCCTTCCAGACACCACAGTTGGGCTCAGAGCCATTCCATTGCCCCCATGCGCCCTGGGGTGACACCTCCCCATCCCTGACCCCAGCAACCACCATCTGTTCCCGCTGCGTCACCAGAGTTTTGTCTCTTGGAGAATCTCCTGTGAACGGAGTTGTACCGTGCGTGACCTTTGGCGTCTCTGAAATTCATCCGAGCCATGTGCTGCCAACCCCCGCTCCTTTCTATCGTGGGTGGTGTTCCTGGCGGATGTACCCCCGTCTGTCCGTTCACGGTGTTGAAAGACATTGGTGTTGTGTCTAGTTTCGGGTGAATACGGGTGGAGCTGCTCCGAGCCTTCTGGTACAGGCTTTTGTGTGGACCTCAGCTTTCATTTCTTGAGGGTAAATACCCAGGAGGGATTGCTGCGTCATATGTCAGGTGTCTGTTTCACTTTCCGAGGAGCTGCCGGCTGTGACCCAGAGGGGCTGTGTCCCGCCAGGACTGTTGTAGGGCTTCTGCCGTCTCTTATCCCCGTCAGTACTTGCCATTGTCCGAATATCTTATTTTAGCCAGTGTCTTATCATGGATTTAATTGCATTTCTAGAATGATGATGGTGATCAACTTCTCTCATATTTATGAGCCATGAAACAAACATCCTCTTTGGTGAAGTGTTTTTTTTGTTGTCTGGTTTGTTTTTGCCCTTTTAAAAACTCGGGTGGTTTGTTTTTATAATGTTGAGTTATGACAGCTTTTTATATAGTCCTAGTACAAGGTCCTTTGTTGGATGTAATTTGCAAATATCTCCTCCAAGTCTGTAGCTGGTCCTCCGTTCTTTAATCGTGGCTTTCATTATGTCTTTCTTTCGTGCTTTTGATGTCATGTCTAAGGTTTCTTTGTCTAACACCAGTTTATTCCCATTTTCTCCTGTATTTTCTTCTAAAACCTGTGCTGTTTTATATTTTACCTTTAGACTGCTCATTCACGTTGAGGTTTTTTTGTTTTTTGTTTTTTGTTTTTTTACATTTTGTTTTGAAATAGTTAAAGATTCACAAGAAGTTGTGAAAAAACTGTACAGGTAGGTCCCATGTTCCTTCACCCAGTTCCCCAATATTTTGCATAAATATAGGACAGTATGTACACCTCAAACTAACCCAGTATAGTTGATTATAAATCAACTCTGCTTCAATTTAAACAAATATATAGGACAATATAAAACTAGAAAATTGATATTGATGCAATCCACAGAGCTTATCACAGTTCAGTTTTACATGAATGCATGTGCACACACACATGTGTATGTAGAATTCTGTGCCAGTTTTTTAGTTTTATTGCAGTGAATTTAATTAAAAGTTTTTTTAATTATAGTAAAAAAAAAACACATAACATGAAATTTACCATCTTAACCATTTTTAAGTGCCCTCAGCTCAGTAGCATTAAGCACATTCACATGGTTGTGTTACCTTCCCCACCATCCATCCCCAGAACTTGTCCGTCTTCCCAAACTGACACTCTGTCCCCATTAAACACTAAGTCCCCAGCCCCTGGCACCCCCCGTCCTACTTCCTGTCCCTATGACTCTGACTCCTCTAGGGACCTCATGTGAATGGAATCAGATACTTTTTGTCCTTCTGAGACTGGATCATTTCACTGAGCATAGCTTCCCCAAGGTTCATCCATGTCGTAGCCTGTCAGAATTTCCTTCCTTTTTAAGGCTGAGTAGTGTTCCACTGTGTGGACGGACCATGCTTTGTGTATCCACTTATCATGGATGGGCACATGGGTTGTTTCCACCTTCTGGTGACTGTGAATATTGCTGCTGTGAATATGGGAGTGCGAGTATCTGTTCCAGTCCCTGCTTTCATTCCTTTGAGGCTACACCCAAAAGTGGAATTACTGAGTAATTCTGTTTAACCTTTAGAGGAGCTGCCAGACTGTTCTCCACAGCAGTTGTACTCGTTTTACATTCCCACAACAGTGCACACGATTCCAATTTCTGCATATTCTCACCAACATTTTTATTTTACTTTCTTTTTTTTTTTTTTGGTGTGAAGTGGTAATCTCTGGTTGCGGCGAGCGGGGGCTACTCTTCATTGCGGTGCACGGACTTTTTATTGCGGTGGCTTCTCTTGTTGCGGAGCACGGGCTCTAGGTGGGTGGGCTTCAGTAGTTGTGGCTCCCAGGCTCTAGAGCGCAGGCTCTGTAGTTGTGGCTCGTGGGCTCTAGAGCACAGGCTCAGTAGTTGTTGTGCACGGGCTTAGTTGCTCCGCAACATGTGGGATCTTCCCGGACCAGGGCTCGAACCCGTGTCCCCTTCATTGGCAGGCGGATTCTTAACCACTGCGCCACCAGGGAAGCCCCTCACGTGTGGTTTTGATTTACATTTCCCTGACTGCTAGTGATACTGAGCATCTTTTCATGTGCCTGCTGGACGTTTGTATGTCTTCTTGGGAGACCGGCTTTTGTTGTGATTGATTTTTTATGGTCCATATTTGATTTTATTTATTTAAAATAAACTTTATTTTAAAACAGAAAAAAATACTTGGTTGCTAAAAAATACTAACCATCATCTGAGCCTTCAGTGAGTCATAATCTTTCTGCAATAGTGATATCAAAGATCACTGATCACAGATCACCATCACAAATATAAGAATGAAAAAGTTTGAAGTATTACGAGAACTACAAATATGTGACCCAGAGACACAAAATGAGCAAAATGCTGTTGGGAAGATGGTACCAATACAGTTGCTCGACACAGGGTTGCCGCAAACTTTCTATTTGTAAAAAACGTAATATCTGCGAAGTGCCATAGAGCGAAGCCCCATTCTAGGCAATAAGTCCATTAAACCACTGTTTGATGTATTCATTCTATTTTTCTGCTGCATACCAAGAATAAAAGCACAGCTCAAGTAAAAACGTGTGCATCCAGGTAACGGTGAGAACCATCTGGTAAACACCACAGAGCTGTGAGCCTGGGTGAGGTGCTACTCTGCAGAAGCAGAGGTGAGCTGGGAGGAGACAACAGACGTGGCATCCATTTGGTCCATCTCCCCTGGGGGCACCAGCGGAGCGTGAGGCCCTCAGGAACAAGCATCTGACCCTGGGCTTTGATGGGAGGGCAAGCATCATTATGGGTGGGATAGTCTGTGTCACCAGTGTCTGCCGGGACCCACCCACCCCGGGGTCTGTCGGCGTGGGGACCCCCTGCACACAGCCCTGGTGCCTCCCCTCAGTCCCTGATGGCCCCTACACTGACCCCGTTTATTCTTTCTGGGGCTGTAATCTGCTTTCTTTCGGAACTAAAGCCACCCCCTCTCTGCTGTGCAGAATGGAGCCCAGCCTTCCCCCTCCCACCAACTCAGATCTGGGAAGACAAACACCCAAGCCTTGGCATTTGAGGGCTTGTATTGTTAATCTCCACAGGGAAATGGCCAGAGGGGACAGAGAGAACAAACTGGGCAGCAGGGAATCAGAGGGGTGAAGATTCCAGAAATCTTAATGCCCTGGACTCCAGCCTGAAATCCCTGCTGGCCTCCAGACAGTTTCACTTCCCCCGGGAAGGGGCTCGTGGGGTCTCCCTGGCTCCCCCCTGGCCCACTCCTTCTGTTCCCTGTAGACCCCGTTTCCCCAGAGGCCTCATCCCAGGGAGCAGGGACAGCCCAGGCTGGGGACGGGGGAGAGTCTGGGACCCCATGCTGAGCTAGGAGTTTCCAGCCTAAGTGGACCTTTGCTTGGGGGATGACCAAATGCTTGCGTCCTGCACAGTTTTCCCAGATACGAGTGGGCTGCCTGAGGCCATCTGGTTCCTCCAGGATGTGAAGCAGAGTTCAGGGCTGCAGGGGCAGACAGGCAGGACAGGAGTGAAAAGCGGGGACTGTGGCCCGCCAGAGGGCACATCCTCATCTGAAGGCACTGGAGTTCAATGAAAGAAATGAAACCTGAGCAGGCAAGTGTTTTCTTTAGAAAACACATCGGTGGGCCAGCTTCAGCCAGTGTGTGGCCCTGGCCTGGAGTACAGAGGTGTTTTGTAAAGTGCTAAGTAGTGAGGGTTTGGAGGGCAGGGGCTGGGCTTTCTACAGGAGCATCCATGGTGGCTGTGCGTCCCTTTGGAATCCAAGGTCCCGTCACCCCGTGGGGCAACTTTGTGCTAGTTAGAGAAAGGGTCCCTTCCTCTGGGTGGATGCAGCCTGTTCCGGGATGTTCCGTTTGGTGAGCAGAGTGTGGCTGCCCCCATGGATCCCCTTCCTGGGGCCCTTGTATGGGACCCAGCTGGGCAAGTGTGTGCGTTGGTCAGGCCTGACTCCTGGCACTCCCGGGGCACGCTCCCCATGACCTGCCATTGTTCAGAGGACACAACCTCTTGATCCACAAACTGCAGGCAAAGCTTAAAGTAGAGGTGCCACGTGACAGTCACGGGCCCGTGTGTCTCGGTGGCACCGGCAGGGTTGTCAGGAAGCGCATCTCAGGCCCTCCGCAGAGCCCAGAGGCGCAGCCAGCTGGGCAGAGCAGAAGGGCCAGGATCCTCCTCCATCCCCAGCAGCTGGTGAAAGCCAGGGTGGAGCCCCCGAGAGGCTGAGCTTTTGCTCCCAGACACGACCTGGCTAAGTGATGTGCTGCAGAGGGACAGGGGAAGTGAAAAGTGCACGTCTTGTCTGGAGTCGCCTTCTGGCCACTTCCCCATTCTGTCTCCTGTTCCCTCTCTCCCTGTCTTCGTGCATCTTCCCTCCCCCCGTCCTCCCCCTCTTTTCTTTCCCTGTGTCCCTTCTATTTGTCTTCATCTATTCTCCTCTCTCTGCCCCCTTGGAGTCCTTTCTTGCTTCTCCACGGCCCTCTGATCTCTCCTCTGGGGAGCAGGCCAGCTTGTTGGGGCCACCGCCTCTGGTAATGACAATGGTCCCACAGGGGACCAGTAGCTGCCCGGATCTGCTATTCCATTCAGGACGAAGGTGGCAGTGCCAGAGCCGCGTCGCCATCTTCAAGCCTCTGCCTTGGGTTTCCTGCTTCTCCAAGGACAGGAGCCCTAGGATGGGGGCATCTGCAGAAGCACGGAGCCCTGGGCCCAAGGGAGGTGGCTGAGAGCGCCCCTGGCGGTCCCTGGGAGAGGGACAGGGTCCTGTTCTAAGAACTAGCATATGCACACTGATGCTTTAATCCTCACAACAGCCCTATGAGATAGGTCCTATTACCATCCCCAGTTTTCACGTGAGGGAACTACAGGGTAGAGAGGAAATGACTTACCCACGGTTGCACAGCCAGCACCGGGCCCAGCTGGGGCCTGAACCCAGGTGTTTTGGCTCCAGAACACACACTTCTAGCCTCTGTGCTTTTTTACCTCTCAGATCCCAATTCTCTGAACCAGTAGGAAGAGCTGGGGCCACGAGGTGCTCCTTCACCCACCCCACCCCATGAAGGGACCTCTCTCAGCGGACACATCAGTCCCCAGGGCTGGAGATTCAGTATTCTATCCTCTTTTCAAGAGGAAACCCCTGTCCATAAAGGAGGAAACTTTCAGCCCTAGTGTTGTCTGAATCTGTCAGGTATTTTGTGACAGAGAGGAAATATAAGGTTTGAAAACCCAGGGTGTCTGAAGACTGGTAGGGGGGTGGGAAGGGTGCTTTGTGGAGCTGGGGTTCTCAGATGGAGATTGCATTGGAATCTCCTGAAGGAGATTAGAACAAGAGCTGGACCCGCCCCCAGAGTTTGGGGGTCCCCAAGAAGCGGTGGAGTTCAAGAATTTGCATTTCTAACAGGTTCTCAGGTGGTGATGTTGTGGCTGTTTTGGGAACCCCACTTTGAGAACCATTGCCTTAGAGAAAGGGGAAGCTAGGTCACCAGGGACAGACATTTCCGTCTTCACTGGAGGCTGAAGCAGACAGGGGAAGTTGGGGGTCCCTACTGGAGCCTGGCAGTAATTAAACACCCCCTCCTTTGTTTCAGGTGCTCTGGGCGTCCGTGCCCAGCCATGATGAATAGCACTCATTTAAGCAGGGCCCGCACCGTGTGGAAAGCACCTCTATACAGATCTATCTGGTTTTTATTAACCATTTTACTGTCACAGTTTCAAAATCAATCAAAGTCTTGCCCTCTGGAGACTCATTGGGGTTTGAGGGCCAGGGCTCCTGGACTAAATGTATCACGGAAGGGCAGGGGAGCTCAACCTTCATTTGGGGGTGGCTGAGAATGGGCAGTGGTGACTGTATCCTTCCCCTGCCATGTGAACAGTGGCTTTGTCCTCTTTGAACCAAAGCCTAAGCCCAGGCCAGAACTAACTGCACCCACCTGTTGATCCTTGAACCAAACCCAAATATGAATTTCTCTTGTGAGCCACTTTCCAAACCTATGTTCAAAACAGAACAGGCAGGGGCAAGGAGAGACCCTTAGCAAACCAGTCTGAATCAGAAGGGAATCTACAATTCCCCGAACCATTAAACTGAAACAAATCTGGGACATCAAAACCCTTTGAACCTGACATGAGTCAATGTTTCTGTTGGTCCGGCTCCCTGGCTTAACAGAAGCCAAGCCGAGGTGTGAGAAGGTGGCTCTCTGAGCTCCAGGGAGAGCGAAGGTCTCTGTATTGATTGAACCCTCCCAGGGAAGCCCTGTCCTGCATCCTGCAGTGAGGGAGCTGCACTTCCCCCCCAACACCCGACCTCCCTGCCTAGTGTGTGAGGTATCCCTGCCCTGGCCTGTCTCCTGAGTCCTGGGGGTGGGGCCCCAGCCCTAGCCCATAGCTAAGTAGTGGGCGTCCCGGCCTCTCTGATCCCTGCAGAGGGACCACAGGCAGTCCCGCCAGCTCCTGCAGTGACCCTGACCCTCCCGCAGCCTTCCCTAGCAGAGGAAAGGAGGAAGGTCGCTCCAAATCCGGGGGCAGAGTCGGAGGACCAGGGGACTTCCACTGTCTTCACAGGCCTGCAGATGCCAGCCATGCCTAAGAACACGTGTGAAAGAAGGAGAGAAGGTTGTGAGAAAAGTGGGTGGACGGGGAAATACAGGACAAACTGTGATTTCTGAGGCTTTGTGCCCAGCCGGGCCACCTAACTACTATTTCCTGACACTCGAATGTCACCAAAATACACCCTCCTGGCTTGAAAGCTGCATCTGCTTGAGCCCTGCTACTTGCATTCATCCTTGTTCAAGTGTGTTTCTCTCTCTCTCTCCCTCTCTCTCTCCCTCTCTCTCTCTCTCTCTCTCCCTCTCTCTCTCCCTCTCTCTCTCTTTCTCCCTCTCTCTCTCCCTCTCTCTCCCTCCCTCTCTCTCTCTCCCTCT
>NW_006795663.1:1773369-1774990 GCF_000442215.2 Lipotes vexillifer
CTCTCCCTCTCCCTCTCTCTCTCTCTCTCTCTCTCTATCTCTCTCTCTCTCTCCCTCTTCCCTCTTTGAATTCCTTTCACGTGCACCTGCATCCGCCTGCCTGGCTCCAGGGAACACCCTGCTCAAAGGTGGAAGGACCCTTGCCTCCCATTTTGATTAGGAGGTGCTGCTGAGGAATATTATAGAGCCATAAAAAGGAATGCAGCGCTGACACACGCTACACCATGGATGAACCTCAGAAACATAATGCTAAGTGAAAGAAGCCGGGCACCAAAGGGCATATATTTTATGATTCCATTTAAGTGAAGTGTCCAGAATAGGCAAGTCTATAGAGACAGAAAGTGATTGCCAGAGACTGGGGTGGGGGAAGGGAATGGGGAGGGACTGCTCCATGGGGTTTCCTTTGGAGCTGATGAAAATGTTCTGGGACTGGATAGAGGTGATAGCTGCACCAACAGTGTGGTGTTTACCACTGACTTGCCCATTTACAATGATTAATTTTATATGGTGTGAATTTTACCTCAAGTAAAGAAACAAACAGAAAGGACTGCTGTGTTCCCTTTCTCCCACCCACAAGGGCTATCGGATAGTTGGTCGGGCCGGTGCCGACAGCTGCGTGGAGAGTAACTTGCAGAGGACGAGAGGAGAAGCAGGAACCCAGCAGCCCTTTCCCAGTCAGTGCTTTGGCCCTTTGGGTCCTGGAGAGTTTGCAGCCTCGGAGGCTGTGAAAGAGGTGACAGTGTGTGTGGTGATCAGAGAACAGGTCCTGAGGCCAGCCTGCTGGGTTGTAAGCCTTGCCCTGCCACGTCTAGCTGAGTGACCTCGAGCAAGTCTCTCAACCTCTCTGCGTCTCTGTTTCCTCATCTGCAAAGTTGGAAAAAGAATAATTTTTTAAAATTATTATCAAATAACCTCATAAGGTTGTTGTAGAATTAAGTGCTGAAATGTAGTCAGACCTCAATGCATGTTAGCTGTTGTTATCACCTTATGAATGTGTAAAGTTTCCAGGCAGGAGGAGGATGAGTTTAACAAGTGGTTCTGCCACTAGCCCATCTGCCTGGGTCTCAGTGTAAAAAGAGAATTAATTAGCATATCTTTAAGGCCCCCTGAAACCCTAACACCAGAATGACTGGAACCAATATCCCCGGCATACAAGAGAAAAAGCAAAAGATGAAATACCTGTAACGTGCCGGGACAGACCACATCGGCTATTGCATTTAAACATCCCAATAACCCAGTGAGACAGTTTTGTCCCTTTCATGGAAAAGGACCAATGTTTTTATCTCTTTCATTAGTCACATTAGTATATTTTGTTCACCTGTTAGATCAACGTATTGGAGGATACATTTCCGTTTTATTTTTATTTTGTAAAAAGTGCATCACTCCTGGATCTGGGTTCCTGTGTCCCTGGAAGAAAGGGTTCCTGAGGTGCGTAGAATGGTCTTTGCAACGGGGTTAGGATTTAGTAACACAGAGAGTGGAAATAAAACCCAGTTCCTAACCCAAGACTAAGGCAAAACGAGTTCAATGGGTTTTTTCCCTTGTTCCAAGATCAATGGGCGTTAATATGGAGTCCCCCACACCCCCTCCCCCCACTCCCCCCACACCCCACACCCACACC
>NW_006795663.1:1775061-1790413 GCF_000442215.2 Lipotes vexillifer
CACCCACACCCCCACACCCCCACATCCCATCCCCACCCCACACTCCCGCCCAGGTCAGGCCCCTGGGAACCAGCCAGGACCACTCAATGAGCCCCTAGTGGTCAGTTGAAGAAACACGTCTGCCGCACAGCCCTCATCCCATTTCTCAAAGCCATGATTATCAGGTCTAACAGAAAGTCGGACTTAGGAAGCAGAGACCATTGTCATAGCAAGGTTGAGATGGAAGGAAGAAGAAACAAACGGACTCATACTTTGCTTAGCCTTCAGGCCAGACACTGCGCTAGGTGTTTCCACAGGTAGGAACCAATGCAGGAGAAAAGGCAGAATAAGAAACAGAAGATGGACCAAAATGTAGGCTGGATCGTAAATCAGGAAGGGGCTCAAGGAACAAACGTAACCCCAGTGCCTTGACGGATGGTTCCATTTGACCCAGAGGGAGGTCACTGGTGGCCTTCAAGTTCTCTCCTCCTGGGTCCTGAGCTCGTCAACATGCAGGTGCCAGCAGCTAGATGGGGGCAGACACAGAAAGCAGGCCTGTCACACAGCTGGGAGGGACAGTGGCAACCCAGGTGTTTCAGAGCCATTCCTCACTCTAAGAAGAGACAGGACTTGATCAAAGTCACGTGCTGACCAGCTTAGGATTTGCATTATGCTGCAGGCCTTGCCAAGCGGCCACTCTAGCAGGACGGAGCGTAACAGGGATGAATGTTCAGAAAAATCAGTTGCCTAAGTACAGGACGAGGGAGGCTGGTTCGCAGCTGTATTGTGTAAAAGACCTGGGCTGGGGTGAGGGGGTGATGGTGGCGTCTGTTGACCATGAGGTCAGTAGAAGCCTGCAGCGTGATCCAGCCACCAGCAGGGAAGTCTCGCCTCTTACACAGGCAGCCTGGAAGGCAAAACACCCCGGGGAGTGATTGCCTCACCGTCCTCTGTGCTCGTGGGCAGCTTTTTGAGATCTGTTTATTTCTAGGTGTCCTAGATGAAAAGGCGTATCAAGGTGTGCAGGCTACTGAGAGGAGCGTGGCTGAGCCGTCGAAGGGTCTGGGAGAGCCAGTCAAAGACCTTATTAAAGGAGCTGAAGACCCTTAACTGGAAAAAAAGGGGAGAGAAGAATAAGGACCATGAGCGAGGCCTTCCGTTTACAAGGAGGTTGTCATGGCGTAAAGGAGAGGCCGGTCCCGGGTGGCCCCAGAGGACAGAACTGGGACGGAACTGGGAACAAGTAGCACGGGGCATGTTGTGGTTTACCAACTGTGTCCCTGAAATGCCAGGAGGTTAACAGGTGTCTCCTGAAAAACGGGGGCTCCAGAGTCAAATAAGAGTAGAAAATGTATACATATTATATCAACCCCCCTCTTGGAGATTCAAAGGCATCTTAGAATTTAGACACGTAGAGATGTATGATATATCACATGGGACAAATCTAAAGGTACAAAAGGGCTTGCCTTTGCCCAAGTGCCCAGAGAGCAGAGCCTGGGGCAGAGGACTTCTGTGCTCTTACTTTATCAGGAAGCGCGATCCTGGGACACGGTGCACAGGGGCAAAACTTTCCAGACTAGGGTGTGTACCTAGGATTGGAACTGCTGGCTCATGGGCTGTATATGCGTTCTTAGGGTATAAGAAAGTACCACTTAACCCATTTAAAAATTGGATTTCTAGTCTTATTATTGATTGTAGTGGCTCTTTAAGTGTGGAAGAAATTATACTTTGTTTGTGATTTGGACATATAAGCATTTAAGTGCTCAGGGAAGTCCCACAGTAAATGAAACCTGTGTAGCCAAGTGTTTCCCTAACTTAAATGGACCATAAGTCCTTTTTCTCTCTTGACTATCTCATAGGACTAGCTTGGGAAAGGCTGGTGTAAGGCAGTTGGCATCAGAACCTGGTCATCAAGATGCTGACATCTGGGCAACTTTCAACAGTATGACAAGGTCCCTCTCCTCTGCCCAGGGGACCTTGAAGCTCTCAAGGGCCGAGCCTCGTGAGAAGGCTTTCTGGGCTGTCCTCCATCCTACAGCTTAAGGGACCCATTCTTATCATTCATCCACCAGTGTCAGGCCTTGCATGAGCCTGTGCCATCTGTCTCTCCATCCCCGTAACCCCATAAACAAGGCTCAAGCAGAGAACTTTCTCAAAGAGAGACAAACTGCCGCCTGGTTCCGAAGGCCGTCCTTGCTCCATTACACAATGTCCCACCGGACTTGTTTAGAACCAGTGCCCAAGACCTAACCCCCAGGAAGCTGGACACTGGCTTTGTCCCTCTCCCCTCTGGCCTCAACCGTCAGTTCTTGTCTGTTTCTCTCCTCTGGCTTGTGGTCTGTGCAGCCTGTTGGGCTGGTTATTTTTAACACCCATGCCCTGGCTGTCTCAATCCTGGGGTGGCAGTTCCGCCCTTTCCTCTTGGGCTCCTGGCACTTGGCATACAATCAGGTCAATGATGGTGATAATAGTGAACATGTATTGGGCACTCACTACAGACAGGCTCTGTGCTAAGGACTTTCTGAGGATCCCGTTTCACTGTTCACAGCAACCCTATGTAGGTGCTATTGCCAACATCCTCATTTTTTGCAGATGAAGAAACTGAGGTCGAGGGAAGTTTGGTCATTGGTCTAAGGTCACATAGCCTTAAACTCTGGAGCCAAGGGCTCCTACCTGCCTTGCACTACACACCTGACTAGATGGATGAGCCAGGAGGTCCCAGTCTACCAGAGGCCACATACAGAGGAATTGCCACAGGTTGACAATGACAAGAGCCTAGGAAGCTTTCATTCAACACTGCAGGGAAGGCTGTAGGAACAGGCCGCCCTGGGTTGGGGAGGACCCCAGGCCTGGTCTTCTGCCCCTTCTCTCCTCCCCTGCTGCCAGTTGGGGTCACAGGCCAGCCCAGGGCCACCTCAGGTTCCGGCGAAGAAACAAGCCCCGTCCTGATCTGCAGCATTGGCAGCTGCTCTGGGCAAGCTGCAAGCAATCAGCTGTGACTCCAGTCCCCAAGGCTCCCCCGCCCCCACTACCTGTGTCAACACTTTTATTTTTAAAGCGGCAAAGCCAAGGTGGGGGCTGTGGGTGGGCGATGGGGAGGGAGGGAGCCCGGCCCTTATCAGCACTGGGGTCCTTGCATATGTAACACCGTCATATAATTAACAGTGAAGATCATTTACATTGTCGCTTAGCTAATTTTCATAATGTTTTCTTTATTATCAGAGGAAGAAATTAACCCAAGAATTTATTTACATAGCAGCCTCAAACAGTAACAGCTTGCTAATTGCCTGTTAGGTGATTAATAAGCTTACAGCAGATGCTAATGCGTCCTGGGCTCCCCGTTTCAAAGGTGCTCTTGCCGCTCGCTTGTGTTTTTGGCAGCTTAATTAGTGCAATAATTATGTACTTGTTGCTCCTTCTTTCACGCAAATACTGTCAAATGCTTAAAAGATTAAAGTGAATTATATTCTGAGAACTCACAGTGCTTGAGGGCGCCCGTTCTCCCTAACTTCTCTGCTGGTTCAAATGTAGAAGAGAATAAATGAGAGGGGGTCTAACTGGTCAGCGGGGAGCCATGTGAACCTGAGTCCGTTGAGTTCTAGTCCTGGCCTTGCCCGTTGAACCTTGCCTCAGCTTCCTGCCGATGCAGGGGACGCGGGTTCGCGCCCCGGTCCGGGAAGGTCCCGCATGTCGCGGAGCGGCTGCGCCCGTGAGCCATGGCCGCTGAGCCTGCGCGTCCGGAGCCTGTGCTCCGCAACGGGAGAGGCCACAACAGTGAGAGGTCCGCGTACCGGAAAAAACAAACAAACAAACAAACAAAAACAAAAGAGGAAGGACATTTTACGTTTGGTGGTCTATATATGGCCATGCCACTCTCTCACTTTGTCACAGCTTACCCTTCCCCCTCCCCATATCCTCAAGTCCATTCTCTAGTAGGTCTGTGTCTTTATTCCCGTCTTACCCCTAGGTTCTTCATGACCGTTTTTTTTTTTTCCTTAGATTCCATATATATGTGTTAGCATACGGTATTTGTTTTCCTCTTTCTGACTTACTTCACTCTGTATGACAGACTCTAGGTCCATCCACCTCACTACAAATAACTCAATTTCGTTTCTTTTTATGGCTGAGTAATATTCCATTGTATATATCTGCCACATCTTCTTTATCCATTCATCCAATGATGGACACTTAGGTTGCTTCCATGTCCTGGCTATTCTAAATAGAGCTGCAATGAACATTTTGGTACATGACTCTTTTTGAATAATGGTTTTGTCAGGGTATATGCCCAGTAGTGGGAAGCAGCCGCATAGCACAGGGAGATCAGCTCGGTGCTTTGTGACCACCTAGAGGGGTGGGATAGGGAGGGTGGGAGGGAGGGAGACGCAAGAGGGAAGAGATATGGGAACATATGTATATGTATAACTGATTCACTTTGTTATAAAGCAGAAACTAACACACCATTGTAAAGCAATTATACTCCAATAAAGATGTTAAAAAAAAAAAGGAAGGACAAATAGTTGGCATGGGAAAGGGGGGAGGGGAAACTAGCATCAGATAGTTGCAAGCAACTAAATGCATTGGATAGCTCTTACTTAGGTCCTGGTTGGAACAAACCAATTGTAAAAAGACATCTTTGAGCTAATCAGAGAAATCGGCAGTAGATGACCTCCAGAGGTCAATGTTGATTTGGTTAGGTGGGATAATGGCATCACGGTTATGCGAAAGACACACTTTTTGTCCGTTAGATACCCATACTGAAGTGTTTAGCGCTTGAAATATGATGTCTGCGATTTGCTTTAAGATATTCCAGCCCCCTCCTAAAAATAGTAGGTCTGTAGATTAAATAAGATTGCAAAATGTGGATCGACATTAAAGCCGGGTAATGGGTACACTTGGGATCAATATAACTGTTTTCTCCACTTTTGTGTATGTTTGAAAATGTGCATACTAGAAAAGTTAGGACCTAGAAAGGAAGGGGGTGGGAATGCTATCAAGACATGGGCTTTAGAATCTAGCTGCCTCTGTTCAAGTTCAGCTCTACCACATGCTAGCTGTGTGACCTTGGGCAAGAATCTACCCTTTTTGTGCCTCAGTTTCCTCATCTGTGAGATGGGGATATACTTGTTGCTAGGATTTACCAAGACAATGCGTACCAGGTACTGGGGAAGCTTTTTCTTGTCATTCTTGTTATTATTGATATTGTGATGCCACAGTCCCACCTTTCTCACTCAGGACCAGGCCTAGCTCCTCAGTGTCTCCAAGGCTGGAACCCTGGTCCCTCCAGAATTTAATCACAAAGCTGGGTCTTTCAGTAAAGAGCCTTCTTTACCTCCAACCTGCTTCCAGCCAGACTCCCAGGAGTCTTTGTCCTGTGGTAGCAGGATGCTGAGCTTGCCCTGTGACCAACTGTCTGAATTTCACCTGTTGCTGATTTTATCAGCCGCTCCCAGCCCTTGAAGCTACACCCAACCCCCAGCACCTGTCCCTGCGTCCCTCTCCTACCCGCTGAGGCCTGGGTCCTTTAGGGCCCCAGCCTCCCAGAGTCATTCCCATTTTGCTAGTGGGGACATGCCTGCTCCTGACACGTCTTGGGCAGGCTACTGACCACCCTGTGTGCCGTGGGTCTGGCCTTAGTTTTCTCATTTGTAAAATGAGGGGATGGAGACACTCTCTAAATTTCCAGCATTGACTGCAGAACATACGGAGGCTCTGCAGTCCCAGCGCCCAGAATAGGCCTTGACCCAAAGCAGCAGCTCAGTGAAGGTTTGGATATTGATGGAACGAATGAACAAATTGATGGGAGATGCCACCCTCCCTCTCCCTCCCTGCACTGGCCTAGGGTACACTCCCAGGCCCCCCTCAACTGTCCAGATCCACATTCCAAACTCCTCTTGAATACCACGCAAATGGTCTGGGATCTGAGCCTCGGGAAGGTTGGTCCAGCCTCAGAGGTGGATTTAATCACAGCATCACGCTCACCACCCCCTCCATCCAATCCCCGTGCCCATCCAGACGTAATTCTGAGCACACAGTCTGACAAAGCAGGCCTTCAGCTGTCTGGGGCCCAAGAAGCAAAATTTTACAAAGTGTGGATAAGGAGCCAGGGAGCCTCATCGATGTTCCCAAACATGCTGGCTAAATCCAGGCCCTCCTCCAGGAAGCCCCCGCTGGTATCCCGGTGCTTACAGGGCCACCCATGTTTGTGTCCTGCACCCAGGCTGGGAAGTGTGAGCAGCTGGCTTGGTTTTCTGTCACCTGAGTGAAACCTCTGTTCTGCGTGTAACTTGACTGTAAAGACGGGGGTGCGGGGGGTGGGGGTAGAGGAGGGCAGAAACCACCCTTTCTTTTTTCTGTATGACCCAGTCTCAGCTCAGTGTTCTGCAGACCCAAATGAGGAGAGTCTGCAGACTCTCAGAGAGTTCTGCAGACCCAAACGAGGATTCCAGGGTCCAGACTCCTTAGCCTCTCATTTGGAGAGGAAGAAATCGAGGCCCAGGAAGGTACACTGAGTCTTGCAGGGCCTGGGCTCTGATCATGGCTGGACCACAGCTCTGTCCATCACCCCCTGCTTGCTGCCCTCATGAATATGACCTGGGTGGAGTCAGGACAGCACTGGCCACGGAAGCAGAGGCATGGAGACCTTGGCTCAGGTTGCCTCCAGCCCAGGGGGCTTCAGGAGCTTGGGTGGAGCTGGACAAGGGACTTTCAATGCTAAAACTGAAAAAGTCCCATGAAAATCAGAATGATTTGGTCACTCTATGACACTGGCTCTCAGTGACGGCCCAAGACCCTTTTCTGGGGTGCTCTCCTGCCTGCCCTGTTGTGGCTGAGTCCCAGGTACGGAGCACCTGGCTCAAGTTGGGCCAAGCCGTTTCTTCCTCCCTAGAATCTGACGCTTGAGTGGAGGACCTTGAGAAAAAACATTGACAGCGTGTCCCTTTAAAGGCAGAGCCCAGGACAAGGAGTCCACCGGCCCTGGCTGCTGTGGTGCTCAGGGTGGCCCTGGTTATGGTTTTCCTGAGGCCAGGAGCTCAGATCTCCTTTGATTCTTTGATTCCAGAGGCTTCCAACAAATCCAGTTTCTGCCTTTCTTATCTCCTTGCATTGATAAATCCCTCTGATATACCCTGGTATTATACCAGCATCTTTCATTTGGGCAACTTCCCAGAATGGCCCGTTTTCATTCATTTGTCTGATTTCTTTGATGATTGCTAGTCTGTGGCTCCAGAGGACAGAGACCGGATCTGTGTTTGGTTACCACCCATGGCCAGCACTTAGCACAGTGCTAAGTTAGGAATCGAAACTGCTAACTTGTTTTTGTCAAGCGCTTACCATGTGCCAGTAGAACAAGGGAAGGAAGCCTAAATACATGCTTAAATTAGCCAGAGTAAGTTCTGGTGCTGGCAACCGAATGAACCTTGAGGAGTGAATGGCTTTCTTCAAAGGGGCAGCTCAGGGCCTCCCGCTGTACATTCATTTATTTGCTTATTTCATATAGTGAATATTGAATGCTAACAACAAGAGGAACATGAAATACAGTTCTTGCCCTACATCAGTGGTTCTCAAGCTTTACAGCATCAGAGGTGCCTGGAGGGCTTGTTAGAACACAGATTCCTGGGCCCCAACCCCAGAGTTTCTGATTCAGCAGGTATGGGGTGGGACCCCAGAACAAGTGGCTCCTAACAACTTCCTAGGTGATGCCTTTTAGGAGTTGGGGACCACTCTTTCAGGACGACTGCCTGGCTGGAACTAAAAACCTCTCTGGGGAGCCAGGGCTTTCACGGAGTTGACATTTAAATGCATGGCAGAGAACAAAAGTATGTTAGTTAGGTTTGGGGCTCCTCAGTATCTATTTCTTCTTTTGATAACAACACCCAAACTTCCTTTTGAAGGTCTATGTCTCCTTCACTCTGAGGCCATGTGTTCCTGATAAGGCTCCCACCCGGCTCTGTGGTAAAGCACGTGCCTCAGGAACATCCAATCAGGGAACTGAGTCCACCCAGTCGTGTGACTTACATTGTCCAGTCAAGTCTGATCTTAGGACCTTTGCCAGAACCACTAGGAAGCAAGGCTTCTTTCTGATGGACTAGAATGGCCCGTGGTCATCTTGCTACAGTGAGGAAAGAGCCTCTGAAAATGGAGCCTAGAAGAGAAAAGCAGCGAGGGCCTTGTTTAATGCCCCTGGATCCAGCCATGCCTGAAGTCAATAATCCTTGGGCTTGTCACTTACGAGTCAATAAATCCCCCTTTGTGCATAAGTCATATTTTGGGGTGAGGTTTTTTTTGACATATAACAGAAAGCTTCCCATCTGATACAAAGTGTTCCAGGAATTTTGAAGTGCGTCGTCCTTTCTGGGTTAGGAAGCTTCATGGATAGTCAGAGAAGTGAAAGGAGACAGCCTTCTAGGTGCAGAGTCGGGAGACTGGACAATATAAGCAGAGATGTGTGGTGGGGAAGAGCAAGAGGCCACGGCAGAGACCAGAAGACTGGCCCTCGGTACCCAGTGAGAAGCCTCTAAAAGAGTTGCGCCTGAGAGGAAGGGGGCATCTTGCCACTCCGACGGGAAAGCACTTTGCATTCTGTGGTCCCCTTTCCCAGAAGAGTTCGCCCTCAATGCCAGAGGTTCCCAGAGCCTGCTGGTTCCTTGGACTCAGACTTCCTGCCCAGACGGGGCAGCTGGGATGAGGTCATGGCTGGGGAGAGTCTTTTATGCTTTTGCTAAGCGTCTTCTTTCAGTAGCAATTGCTGTCTTGCTTAATCTCAGAATTATCTGATTGTCACAGTCAAGTTTTCCACATTAGGCAGTGAGCCAACAAGTTACTTAAACTATAATTGCCCTTTAATGAAGCCCGTCTTCAAAACTGAATTGTCAAAGGGAGACTTGTAAACACACAGCGAGGTCCAAGACCAAGCTGGCCCCACATGTCACAGCCAGGCCCTTGACTCCTCTCTGGCGACAGCCACATTTGTCTGAGTTCTTGGGGCTTTATCACCTGCTGCCACCCAGAGTAGAGAGGAGTCTGGTGCTGGCAACAGTCGCCAGAAGCAGGTCGAGCTTTTTAAAAGCAAGCTTAGGGGGCTTGGTCTGGGTGCACACTTTCCCCTTAGCCGAGTGCCCCCTCCTCCCCAATGTTCTAAGAGAGGTGAAGGTAATGGCCAACTCCTTGACTTGAACTTTACAAAACCTACCGCACCGTTTGTCTTCGGTGAAACCATAAAACGATGGAAGTGTGGCTGGTGAACGGTTCACGTGACAGAAAGAGTAGGTGAGGGAGGCTGACATCAGGGAGGAGTTCTTCCTGGAGAAGCTGTCTGGGCTGGGTCTGCACTGCGCATGGTCAGGTGTCTGCCCTCCGGGAGCTTCCACTAGCATCTTATAACATCATCGGTGAAGTGTCATTGTCAAGCATGATTGACAGTCGCTTTATTGCACTTTCATATTCATCCAGGGCAAACCAGGACAAGGAAAGAAATATTTGCAGAACACCTACTATGTGTCTGGTATCGTGTTAGGCACTTTACATACTTTATCTCATTTAATTTTCAGAACAACACTGGGAGCTAGTCATATTATCCTTATTTTATAGATGAAGAATGCGAGACCCAGAGAGGTTAGGTAACTTGACCAATATCACACAGCATGTGGGTATATGGGAGACAGGATCTGGACTCAGGTGTATTTAATGCCAAGGCCAGTAAGTCTTTCTTCAACATCTTGGTGGCTCCCTAATTATAATGCCTATAATGCTGCCGTAAAGCCGATGAGAGGTGCTGATAAGAAGGGCTGTGGATTCGTGAATAAAATACTGTGCTGTCTGGGATTTGCTTAGAAACAGCGCGAGATTTTGGTGGGGAAAGTAGATAGGGGTATAGGTTAAAAGATTGGCCGTGATATGATAGGTGTTAAAGCAGGGTACGTAGGGGTTTGTAATACAATTTTGTTTAAATCTGAAATTTTTAATTATGAAAAAGTTTTAAAATTACAGCACTTTCTCCAGAAGTCAGTGCCCCTTCCCAGTGCCCCCAAAACACCCCATAACCATATCTGTCACTGCCCTGCACCCAACACGTCATACTAGAGTCACCCTTTCCATTTTCTGTGTCCCTCCAAGTCCGTGAGCTCCATGAAGATAGGGGCAGCATCTATCTTTCTCAGCTGAGAAATTTTATAGAATGAATAAATGAGAAAGGAGTCTGGTGCACAGTAGGCATTCAACAAATGTTGGTTGAGTGAATGAAAAATCCAAAGAACTGGGCCTTGAAAGCTGGCTGAGCTTTGATGTTCACAGACTGGGCGTGTTAGGTGGGGGACAGGCTTGAGCAAAGACACAAGCAGCAAGCAAGCCGAGTTCAGAGGTGAGGGAAGGGGGAAGCCCAGCCACTGCCAAAACAATAGTCGCTGGTGAGAATGCCCTGTCCATGTGAGCTGGCGTGTCCGCTTTTTAATAACTTATATTTCACAGATGTAGCACTGACAGCATATTTTTTTTTATCTTATCACCTCAGCAGGGTCAGTCCCCGCTGGGGCTGTGAAAAGTGAGGCTCTCAATTCCAGTCTCAGCTCATTAACTGAAGAAAGTTGGACAGCGTGCGCCGGGCGGAAGGCAGCTCCAAATGGATGTCGACACGTTTTTGAGGACTTGAAGGAAACAAAAGAAATCAATTAAGGGGACAGCCTGGGGTTCCAGTTGGGAATCTGAATCCTGCTGCCTTTCCTAAGAGTCCCCAGCAAAAGAAAGGAAAAAAATACCTCCTTCCCCAGGCCACCCCAAGAGTAACTGCCACGTGGAAACTGGGCCCTGAAGAGGTCTGGACAGGATGCTGGGATGGCTGGGAATCAGGTCGCCCGGCAGGGCAGGGTTTGCGTCCTGAGGCTTTGCAGGCTACGTGGCGTCTGGTCTCCTGCCAGCCTTCCTGATGAAAACCACGCTCCATCGCTGGCTTAGGTTGAAGGCTGCCACACTTAGGATACCTTCAAAAGCCTTTGCTTGCACCGATGGACTTTTTCCACCAAAGCGCAGGCCGCACGGGTGATGATGACAACAGCAGTGTAAATGTATGCAGCTCATGTAGTTTTCCCTGAATCTCATCTCGCCCTCCCAGCAACTCTGGGACAGGGGGAGGAGTGGAGAGCCGGGTCAGAAACTGAACTCAGAGGAGAGATGTGATGTTCCCAACATGGCACAGCGGAGAGTTAGTAGAGCCAAGACACTTCCCTCTGATATGCACATGTGGTCCTTGCTGGGGGCTCTGTACTGGGACTAGGTGAGGGCCCAGGTCTCAACCCCCCACCAGTTCTCATGGTCTGCCTGGCACTTGCCATCATGGATGGTCAAAAGATGTTAAGAAGATCCCTGTATGGTCCTGTTGCCTCCTAGAAATAGTGGCGACTCCCACTGTCTCCTGGAAATATCAGAGTTCCACCTTCTGGGCCTGTCCCTACCCATAATTCTTCAAGTTATTTTGTGTCTCTGGAATATGAATTGGCCTGGGTGCACTGAAGCAAGGGGTTTCTCATAGGGAAGGAAGGCAAAATGAACATAAATGTGTGTGGGATAGTAATTCCTTGTGTCATGGTACTCTGATTTCTCAAAGGGCCTTCACGTTTGTTGTCTAATTTGCAGCAAGCAGCAAACCTGCGAGCTGTCTGGGATGATAGGATCACTTTTTTCCTTAAAGAGGAGGGAAGGAGGGTGCAGAGAAGTTCTATCTTTTTTTTTTTTTTTGGTGGGGGGGGGGGGGGGGTAGGGGGAGCATGTACTGACACAACCCAGATTTTCCTCTCTTAACCTTTAAAATCTATTTACATTTCCACAAAGATGAGCTTGCTTTCTTATTGAAAATAACCTGACCTCTTTTCTGGTTCTTTTTCATTTAAGTCATTAAAGTTGATTATTTTCTTCCTCTGCTCTTTCATAAATATGGGTCGGTGATTACCTTTTTCAGAATATTTAAGACTCTAAATGTTTTTTTGGCTACTGTTTCTAAATAAACTGACTTTTTCAACGCGTCCCCTGCATCTGCAGGCGGATCTCAACCACTGCGCCACGAGGGAAGCCCTAGGAGGAATTCTTACCCTAGTTTTGAGAAATTGATTTTATTATAAAGCAGCAGTTATTACAAACGTTTAAACACCTCATTTAAACGTTTGTTTTTGTTTTGCTTCTTTTGTTCTTTATTGATTATGTTTCTGAAAATGTAAGCTTGGGGATTTTTTTCCCCTTTGAAGCCAAAACGTTAAATATTAGGCCTCCTGACTTTGCGTAGGTGGGGTGCGGGGTGGGAGTGGCGTGGAGCCCAGGATGATCGAGAACACTCCTCTTTCTTCCTTAGTGTCTCCTCAGAAGTCCTCTTCAGGCAGAGGGGAGGGCGGCCCGTACAAGGGATGTGATGCTCTCCAAGTTCACAATTACTATTCGCATCTATCTTTTGTATACTAGCCAGATGTTAATCTGCCTGTTTTCCCCACTAGGCTGTGATCGCCCTGACAGGTAGGGAGGGGAAGGATCATATTTTTGGTTTCAGGGTGAAAAAACAAACAAAAACTCTGGAAGAAAAGGAATTGAGGGGAGGATGAGTACAGGAGTTCACCAGAGCTGGGACCTGTCAGGACTTCACAGCAGTAAACCAGGGAGAAGGGAAGAAACCTCGAATGAACACCAGAGAGGTCAAAGGGAGGAAATGGACTCCTGGGATTTTCAGCACGTGGGATCTGTGTGAATCTCTCCAAGGCATGAGGATGCAGTCAAGGACTAGTTCTCAGATTCTGGGGCGGACACCCAGGGAGATGGATGGTAGGGCTTTGATCGGAGCTAGGGAACACAGGAGAAAATACATCATGGATGGAGACAACCGTGATGGTTCAGTTCTGGGCAGATTGAGTCTAAGGTGCCAGTGGGTCTGGACTACAGATGTAAAACTGGGCAGGTTGTACTTGAAGCTGTTGTGAAATCTCTGGTCCTCTCAGCCTGCCTGTGGGCTGGGCCTTTGCCTCTAAGACCTACTACTTGAGTCTTTGGTGGCCCCGAATAATCTCGTAATTTCTTGACCTCATAATTTCTCATTTTCCTTTTTGTCTTCCGCCTGATGCCTGCAGTGAGGCTCCCTGAGGCTGCGTGAATTTCATTCACTAGCCCCTTGTGAAGCATCAGAGGTTACCTGGCACCAAGATACAGCAAGAGGGGCCAGCAAACCTGGTTTTGAGACCCGGCCCAGCCAATAGCTACTACGTGTTGTTGGACAGATCACTATTCTCCTCTGGGCATCACTTTCCCCAGCTTTAATATTAAAGTGGTTAAGGTCCCGTGCTGGTAACGTCAGAGTAGCTTGCGTTGGACTAACTCTCCCACATAATGTAGTTTTAATGCATGAATAAAATATACAAAACAAGTATTCGAAAGTTTTGGAAGGCTGCCCAAACCAAGCGGAGACTGGAGTGGGGTTGGCCCCTGAAGACAAGACAACACTACCGGTTGATTCATGTGATGTGAATCTTCCCCCGAGTGTACTGTGTCCCTGATCTGCATGGCATGGGATAGCCAGAACTCAGTTAGGAAACCATATAGTATTTCTGATCTTAGGTGTCAGAGGTTGGAGCTCAAGTCTGCCAGAGGAGCTGGAACTGAGGAGAGAAATCCTGGAAAGGGGAGAACCTCTAAGAGGAGAGCCCCCAAATCTGCATGTAAACTGCCCTCAAATCCTTGACCGACCCCTGAACTGTGCATGCATGGGGGTGACATCAAGTAGCCCGGTGGAGGTACTGACTAGGAGGCTGGAAAAGCTGAGCAGAGATTTCAGCTGTGGCTCAGCAACAGGTGCAGAGGGAGAGTCTGGACTTGAGTCTTACCAAGTTAGCAGAATAAAATCTATGTCCCAGAACCAAGGGCTTTACCCTAAAACTAAGGGAAAGAAGATATTACATCCCTAAGGATGTACAAACTCAAACCTCTACACGTGTAAAGTGATCATCCGGTAACTTAACTTCCAGCCGCAACAAAAATGAACATTCTGCAGAAGAAGATAATAGAATCCAGGGTTTCTGCAATGTCTTACCCACAATGTCTGGTATAAATTAAAGGGTTAACAAGAGGATATTATGAAAAACATTATTACTATCAAATTTTACAACCTAGGTGAGATAGACAAATTACTTGAAAAGCACAACTTACCAAAATTGACATATAAAAAATACAGAAAATTGAATAGTTCTGTATCTATTAAAGAGATTGACTTAATTATAAGAAATCTCCCAACAGAGAAAATTCCAGTCTCTAATGGTCTCACTCAAATGTCGCCAAACATTTTAGGAAAAAGTAATTCAATCTTACACAAATTATTTCAGAAAATAGAGGCAGAGAGAATACTTCCCAGCTTATTTTATGTAGCCAGCATAATCCTGATACCAAAATTGACAAAGACATAAGAAAAGAAAATCACAGACTCTTAGAGACTGAATGTTTGCGTCCTCTCAAAATTCATATGTTGAACTCCTAACCCTGAATGTGATGTAATTTGGCGGTGGGGCCTTTGGGAGGTGATTAGTTCAGGAGGATGGAGCTCTCGTGAATGGAATTAGTGCCCTGATAAAAGAGACCCCCCCCCCCAGGAGCTCTCTTCTGTCACGTGGGGACACAGAGAGAATACAGCAGCCATCTGTGAACCAGGAAGTGGGCTCTCACCGGACACAAATCTGCCAGTGCTTTGATTTTGGACTTTCCAGTCCCCAGGACTATGGGAAATAAATGATTGTTTTTTAAGCCACTCAGACTATGATATTTCTGTTATATCAGCCTCAGTGGACTAAGATACAGGCCAATATCCTTTATGAACACAGATACAAAATTCCTTAATAAAATATTTACAAACTGAAGCTAGAAACATATAAAAAAAGTAATACATCACGGCCAGTTGGAGTTTATCCCAGGAATGCAAGGTTGGTTTAATATTTTAAAAACCAAACGATGTAATTCACCATATTAATAGAATAAAGGAGAAAAACTATATGGCCGAGGATCTAAAAGAGCATTTGACAAAGCTCAACATCTATTCATAATAAAAATTCTCAGCAACCTAGGAATAGAGGATGACTTCCTCAATTTCATGCAGGGTATCTATACAAAACTAACCCCTACCATAAATGTAACCAAAATATTAGATATAAAATATTAGATGCTGGGCTTCTCTTGGCGGCGCAGTGGTTGAGGGTCCACCTGCCGATGCAGGGGACGTGGGTTCATGCTCCGGTCCGGGAAGATCCCACATGCCGCGGAGCGGCTGGGCCCATGAGCCATGGCCGCTGAGCCTGCGCATCCGGAGCCTGTGCTCCGCAACGGGAGAGGCCACAACAGTGAGAGGCCCGCATACCGCAAAAAA
>NW_006795663.1:1790425-1792472 GCF_000442215.2 Lipotes vexillifer
CCCAAAAAAAAAAAAAAAAAAAAAAAAAAAAAATTAGATGCTTCCGCCTACCTAAGATGGAAGGCAATGATGTCTGCTCTTGCCCCTTCTGTCCAGCATTGTGTTGGAGATCCCAGACAATGCAATAAAATTGAACAAAAAAGAAACAGAGGCATTAAAATGTGAACAAAAGAATTAAAACTGTCTTTACAGACAGCATGATTTTTTACATAGAAAATCCTAAGGAACCGACAAAGCAACTCCTAATAAGTTAATTTAGCAAGATCGTAGGACACAAGGTGTAAATACAAAGATCTATTGTATCTCTATATAGTAGCAGCAAAAAATTGGAAAATGAAATTTTAAGTGCTCTTTTACACTAATATCCCAATGCACAAAATATGTAGGAATAAATTTAAGAAAATATGAATAATATTTGTCATAAAAAAGATAAAAACCGCTGAAAGACATTTTTAGAAAACTTTATAAATGAAGAGATTTCCATGTTGATGAATTGAAAGACCAGTATTGTTAAGATGGCAATTCTCTCCAAATTTAAAGTAACCCCAATTACAACCTCAACAGATGTTTTTGTAGAAAATGACAAGAAACAAGTTATTAAGAATTCATATGGAAAAGCAAAGGCATAGCAAAAGCAAAACAATATTGAAAAAGAAAGACAAATTTAGAGAACTTAAACTACCTGAGTCAACACTTCTTGTAAAGCTACATAATAAAGACAGTGTGGCATTGGCACAAAGAAAGACATAAATGAAACAGACTAGAAAGACCAGAAATAGACATATATATACAGTGAATTGGTTTTCAACCAAGGCGCTGAAGCAATTTCATGGGACCAAGAAAGTTTTTGCAACAAATATATTAAACAACTGGATATATATAGTGAAAATAAACTTAGGCTTCAACCTCTCACCACACACAAACGTTAATTTGAGCTAAATCATCGACACCACGGTAAATGTTAAAACTATAAAGTTTTTTAGAAGAAAATCTAGGAGAAACTATTTGTGACCTTGGGGTATATGAACAGCCAATAAACACAGGAAGCTGTGCTCAACATCATTAGTCATCAGGGAAATGCAAATGAAGACCGCAATCAGCTACTATTCCATACACACAACAGTGGCTAAACTTAAAAACTAAAGACACGAAACATTGGTGAGGATGAAGGGCACTGGAGCCCTCATACATTTCTGGTGAGAGTGTCAATAGCACAACCACTTCAATAAGAAATTTCTTTTAAATTTAAATATTTGTCTCCTTATGAGCCAGTAATGCCACTCCTCAGTGTTTATCTATAAGAGAAATGAAAACATACGTCCACACCATGTCTTGTACGTGGATGCTTGTTGCAGTTTTATTCACAAGAGCCCCGAACTGGAAAAAACAGAAGTGTCCATGAACAGAGGCACTGGATAAACAAACAGTGATGTGTTCAAGCACTGGGACAGGAGTCAGAGGAAATTGGACTGAAGTATTGATGCACACAACAGCAGGGCTGAACTTCACAGACATTAGGTTGAGTGAAAAAATGATACACTAGAGAACAAATATAGGGTGATTCCTCTGACATGAAATTCTAGAAAAGGCAGAATTCGGGTATGGTGATAGAAATCAGAAGAGTGATACCTTTGGGGTGGGTGTAACCGGAAGGGACACAAAAGAACTTTCTGGGGCAATGGAAATGTTCTATAACGTGACTGACGTGGTATATACGTTCATCAAAAGTCATTGTGTTGCGCACTAAAGATAGGTGCATTGCACTCTCTGTAAACTGCCTCAGTTGAAAAAAGAAAACAACTAAGGAAGTTAAAAAAATCATTAGGGGGCTTCCCTGGTGGCGCAGTGGTTGAGAGTCCGCCTGCCGATGCAGGGGGCGCGGGTTCGTGCCCCGGTCCGGGAAGATCCCACATGCCACGGGGCGACTGGGCCCGTGAGCCATAGCCGCTGAGGCTGTGCGCCCAGAGCCTGTGCTCCGCAACGGGAGAGGCCACAACAGTGAGAGGCCCGCGTACCGCAAAAAAAAAAAAAAAAAAATATAAATATA
>NW_006795663.1:1792658-1798557 GCF_000442215.2 Lipotes vexillifer
GTTCAGCAGATGGAGAGCCCAGGGAGCGTGGCCTGGCCTGTCCCAGCTGCCTGAATGAGTCACTTCAGCTTAAGAAGCATCTATAAATTAATCCTGAAGTCTGTGTGAGTGCATCAGTGCTATACACTGGACTTGTGTGTGTGTGTGTGTGTGTGTGTGTGTGTGTGCATGTTTTATTTTAAGCCTCCTGCCTCTCCCTCTGCTGCCACAGCCTTCAGAACAAATAATCGTTGTCTGAGGATGATGTGTGACCCGCAGTCAGAGGATAAGTTGTCTGGCCAACTTGGGCAGACGGCAGAGGGAAATTTCCTGGAGGGTTGCACCACCAGTTGGGTCTAAGAGGGCGAATGCTTTCTCACAGCTTTGTGTCCAAGGGGCTGGAGCAGGCCAGATGACCTGGAAAGGATGGACAAATAGAATGTCCGGGTGATGACGCCTATACAAATCCAGCTCGACCGTTTCGGGAAACCCCACTCTTCCCTAGTACCGGCATCACCTTTGAGCTTCCTTTTGCTTGGAAACAAGGCGGATGATGTCCCCATGGGACAAGGGAGGAGGGGACCAAGAAAGAAGAGAAGGTACAAGGGGCGGGGCCGTGACAGATAAAAGGGGAGGGACGTTTAAATAAAAAGAAGAGGATGAAGAAAAGGGGGGAGGAGGAGTCAAGGCATTTGATAGATTTGCAACAATTTCATCCTTTTGTAGAGGGTCTGGGGCTCTTCATAAAGCCCACATCTTTTGTCCTAAGGTGGGCTACCAGGTATCAGGACCCCCCATTTTATAGAAGGGGAGACACAGATGAGAGAGTTTAGAGCCCTCGCTCAAGGTTGCACAGCTAATGAAAGAGCAGAGTGGGGATTTAGCAGATGTGGGGACCCCCAGGCCTCCTCACTGAGGTTTCATGGCCTGGGCACTCTCCTAGCCCTCTGCTCCTGCACCAGCACCCACTCAGCATAGCCGTGAACCATGAAATCAGAAGGGAATGCTGTCTGCAGGTCATCACCATGGGCAAGGTGAGGGAGCTTAGCCTCCAGCCCCAGGCCTTTTTAGGAAATGTAGTTCTGCATGAAACACTTGGCTTTGATGGGAAGCAAAGAAGTGGGTCTACTAATTAAAGGTCACTTAGAATCTTTTTTAGCTTTAAAAACAGAGTAGATATGTTTAAGTTGGGCTGACCACAGTCACTGGGCATTTCCCTGAAGCTCAGGGCTGTGTGTGCTGAGTCTCTTTGGCTCTGAAAGATCATTGGATTTTTTTTCTCCCTTTCTGGTTTTGTTTTGATTTTGTTGTTGTTGTTGTTTTAAAAATACACACCCTCCGGAGTTGAACACTTTGACTTCTTTGATGCAGGGGAAGCCAACCATGGGTTTCTAAAGTTAGGCAGAAAGGAGTCGACATCGGCAGGGACCAAACCGCAATCCTCAGAAGCCTCTGCCGCCAGGCCCCAGTCCGTGGCCTGTGCGGTCAGCATCATGTCATTATGTTCTCTGGAGAAAACTAGAGACCCAGAGACCTCTGGTTACACTGCCACTGGCTCCCTGTCTCTGGACAGGGCAGCAGGCGGGGACGAGGTGCCAATGAGGAGTTGTCATCATCCCTGCTCAGCGAGGGGGACAGGAGGGCCCACTGGGCATGAAATCCCAAGGGAAGGCCAGAAAGAATCCAGTGTGCATCCTAACCATTTTCGGAAAAGAGGAAATGCCCTCCCCTTCCCCACCCCTGTCCAAAAGCCATGCTATAAAGACACCCGTGATCTTACTCCATCCAGCTTCTCCTGAGAGAAGAACTTTTCCTTCCAGAGGGAGCCCCTTCCATGAGGATTGGATGGGGCTGATCCTGCCTTCTCCCTGGTCACATGACCCAGGCCGGAGCAACCAGAATATCCTGTCTTACCTCACCACAGTGATTGGATCTATAATGGGCACATGACTCAAGCCAGGCCAATCGGAAGCCTTCCTTCCACCTGCTCTGGGTTTATTAAACTGACAGGGGCTTCCAATATCCATCTTGCCTGTGACACGCAGAAAACTCGGCTGAGAGATAAACGGGGAGAGAGGTCAAGCCCCAATACCATCATTTGAGTTTCTGGATGCAGCCATGCCTGAAGGTGGTTACTCCTATGAGCCAGAAGATCGTCATCCCACTTTTTTTCTTTTCTTTTTTTTTTGCTATATCTATTTTGGATTTTATTCCTGTTACCTGTGACTGAAAGAGAGCCAACTAATATGTCTTGTTCGTCTTTGCACCGCTAGCACCCAGCATACAGAGGCAGGCTTGTTAAATGGGTGTCTGAACTTCCTTAGACTGGTGGGCAATGGAGCTGAGGTTGGGGAGGAAGGTACATTGCCAAGCACCTACCTGGCCCTGTGTGCCAGGCACTTGACATAAATTATTTCAGTGGATTATTTCATCACAATTTTGCATATTAGGACTACTATCTCCACTAGAAAGATTGGGAAAGTGAGGGAGAAAGGGGTCCTAGTGAAAAGCCAGCCCTTCAGATACAGGACAGCATGTGAACCTTCCAGCTGGGCACTTTTCTGACATCTCAGAAGTTGGACCTTAGGCGGGCCTCTTCCAGCAGGGGCAGGCTGACAGATAAGATCCCCCAGGTGACCCCTGTCTCTTGGCCCCTGGCCCTCCAGGGGAACCCACACCAGAGTTGTATGGTTTATCACTCCAGGCCCCTGTTTCCCCTTGGGGGTTGGGAGGATGTCTGTTACCAGAAGGAGAACGCTGCAAAAATGGAAGTAGATTCCTCAGACCCCCAGAGTTCCCTGACCATTAGCTTCTCTCCACAACCTCATGCCTCTTCTCCATCACTTGACCCACTGGATCTACCAAGTCCACACCCCAAATTTCCTTTTGCTCAGTGGATCTAGGGTAAGGTCCAAGTGAACTTTTGTTGGGTGGAGGTGTGGATCCTGGAGTCCAGAAGTTTCATGGTACCATGTGCATGGGAAGGCTACAGAGAGAGGCAGTCCACAGCTGATGGGACCTGACGGGGGCCCCAAAGATGGATATGAGCTCCGTGTTTGCGTTTGCACCAGGACTTAACTACCTAGGATAACAGAGTAGGAGGGACCTCAGAAATCATCTCGTCTAGGTGAGGCAAATAGCTGTGTGCCTGCTGACATGCCCCCACCCATGCTCCTGAACTTGAGAGAACCAGTGCTAACAGGTCATGGCCCTCTTTCCTACTGAGCTAGATGCCACTTCAGATCCTCCCCACACAGCGCTGCGGTCAGTCCCACCAATCACCAGGAGAAGGCCACAAATAAAACTTGTCCTCAGATCGAGGCCAAGACTCTCATTTTGCAGTTGTGAAAAGGAAAAAAAAGAGGCAAAAGGACTTGTCCAAGGTCATACAGCCCAGCTGGTATTTAAAACCAGGTCTTCTGATCCAGGCAAGTCCACCACTCTTCCTTCTGCAGGTGCTGACTCAGTGCCATTAACAGATGGTACGATGCCAATTCAAGGTGTACATACACTTAACCAGAAAATAAATCAACAAGAATGATGGAGCTTGGTGTTGTGAAAAGAGCATTCTGCTGGAATTTTATCCTGGCCTGGCCATAAACTAACTGTTTGACCTTGGGCAAGTCAATTCACCTCTCTGGGCCTCAGTTTCCTCAACTGTAAATCGTGGGGACCGGGTGATCTTTATAATCTCTAATAAACCTTCAAATATTAATAATCTATGATTTCATGTGCCCAGCAGTGTACCAGGAATTTTTTAGGCTATAGAGAACAGAAGAGAAGAAAACAACCACATAATACAAGAAGCAATAAAAAATTCAATAAATCTTTAATCCCTATAAAGGCCCAAAGATGTGGAGCCTACTGAGGGCATCTGGGATCTCAGAGCAGAGAGTTCTGAATAGGTAGGGTGGCTTCCTGTGGAGGGGAGAATTAAACTTAGCCTCGAAGGATGGACAGGTAGATGGGTGGGGGGGGCGGGGAATGGCACTGCAGGCAATAAGAAGAAAATAAAAGAAGGGAGGGAGGAGAGAAAAGCAGGACATGTTTAGGAGCAGAACCTGGCTGGAGTAGAGGGTGGCAGGTATCCTAGGGGAGCACTGGAGAATCAGATATGAGAGGGGGACCCACGGGAGCTGATGCCAACGTTGCGGGAAATGTGGGGAAGAGATCCTATTCCCTACAGGGAGGTACTGGGTGACCTCTTGCTTCACTGAATATGCAGCGTCACAGAAATTCAGCTCAACCAGGCTTAACCAGTGGATTAAGATACAGTGGATTTATTAAGTCACATAACCCAAAAGCCCAGGTGTAGACTTCAACCACAACTGGGTCCAGGGGCTCAAAACAATTTCACAGGAATTTGCCTTTCTCCATTTTTGCCTTCTTCTTTGTTGGCCTCATTCCCAGGCAGCCTTTTCCCAACTGGTGGCAAACGGTGCCCAAGCAGCGCCCAACGTACATTTTGCCACTTAAGGAAACGAGCGGAAAGAGAGCTCCCGAGTCTGCCAGTTTCTGTAAAAATGCTGGGGCCGACTGATGTTCACTGGCCTGGATTTGACCACATTCCCTTCTCTGAACCAATCACAAGGCCAGGGGCTAATGGAATGCTCTGACTGGCCAGGCCTTGAATGGAGTACATCATGTGCCCACATCCCGAGGACTATAGCGTGAGTTCTGCCTCTAAAGGAATCTTAGAAACTGATAATAAGTTAGAAATGATGATTCCTAGAGAAAAATCACAGTGCTATTATCGAGAGAAGGAATAGATGGATCCTGGACAGGCAAATCCAACAGATGCCCAAGACCGAGGAGGTTTCATAAGGCTCCGTGTGCATGGAAATAGGAGATGTCTTCAAGACTAAGTGAGACCTAGCAGTGGTTCCTTACTCTGCACAGGAAATTCTGATGCCCAGATCTAAAGGCGCTAGGCCTCAGCAAGAGGCGTGGATGGCATGGGGAGCCTCTGGGCAGACCCCATCTTTCTTCAATTAATACCTCTTGGAGAGACTCAGCAGCAGGGCAGGAATTTGTTAAATTACATAAACATTATTGTGACCCGTAAAATTCAATGAATCTCGGCCTGTTTACCCGCGGCTGGCTTTAATGTTTGCACAGTGTAATTTAATGTGTCAATTTGCTCTCAAATAAAAAACATCTGGTCCTCTGACATGGCAAAGAAACTGGAGAGCTGATGATGTTCACAACCAGAGAAGAGCCCCAATCAGCCAGGGACTCAGAAAAGGAAGCCAACATTGTTAGGACCCATGCCTGGCCTGGTGACAAGCCTCTGTTTGTGGGTCTGTAAGATCAGTAAATTTTATCCTAATGAGAATTAAGAAAAGCCAAGAAGAACACATACCATCTTTAACTGGCACCCATCGTGCAATTAAATTTCCTGTGGCTGTTCCTGCCAATGTTGACATTCACGCTATTGGATTGTTAACTATCTTATTATTTCGTAACTGAGAAGAGCGAGAAGAAAATGACACTTTCCCACATCGACGGTCTCCTCTAACATACCCCTTCCTACAGCCGTTGGCCCTGCTAAACCATCTCCCTCCTGATTCCCCAGGGGTTGGTGAGGCTTGGGGAAGGGGGAGGTGAGACTCTCTGAGTGTGTGCTTTTCCAGTGAGATCATTCATCTTGGTTTGGTCTCCACTAAATGAGGAGACTGCTCATTCCTGCAGACAGGGGCGGGGCTTGGCAGGCAGGTTTTAATTTGGAGCCACGGACCTACATAGAACAGGATAGGGGAAGCTGAGTTCTCCTGCAAGGCAGGTGGGGGCTCAAAGGCCTTTGAGGAGCCCTCACCTGCCACTGGGGGGCTTGCTCATCACTTCTGGGCCCTCACCTGGAGCTGGGCCGGCAGGGGTGGTCCCCAGACACCAAAGCGCAGGGAGGCTTGGTCTCTTTCCC
>NW_006795663.1:1798585-1802307 GCF_000442215.2 Lipotes vexillifer
CGCTTTCCCTCTACAGCAACCTCTTTCTTTCCCAGCATCCAACCCTGGGCCGGGCTAAAGGGAACTGGGGAGGGATGGTTTCCCCTCCCCTGTTTCTCACCCCAGTAAATGCTGAGACGTCCTGATGTAAAAGAACTCGGCCTGGAGCCCGGGCAGCCTCCCTGCTGGAAGGAGTCAAGCCAGCTTTCCTGTCCATGGAATGACGGGGTCAGAGCAAGTTCAAGGCTTTCCTTTAATTGAGTAGAAGATAGTTCTTCCTTAAGGGAGCCCTGAAATAATACTTCAGCCGAGCCCAATGACTTCCCATATTGTCAGAAGGGATTAGCCAGACCGGTTTGTAAATAAAGAGTGATCCTTCCTCCCCCTCTAGGACAAACAGATCATATTTTTTTCAGATCACCAGGGACTGGGCTTGTTCTAATCAACTCCTTGACATTTCACTAAAGACTCCAGGAGTTACATGCTTTCTGTGATTGAACCCTCAGTAATTACCCATTTTCCTAAATGATTGCTAGTTTCCAAACCTAAAATGTTTTAGAGAAGTGGGAAAATGAGATGTCTGTCCAACACTGTGGGGAGGATAGCGGGGCAGGAGTGGGGATGCAGACAACAGGGTCTCTTGGGGTTAAGACAACATCATCCTAACAGGAACAAACAGGGCCAGCTCTCAGGACCACCAGACGTTTTTTCTAATTTACTCATCCTTCCATTCATTTGGGCAACAACAATTTTGGAGCTCTTACCACGTGTCAGACATGGTGTACCAGGCACACAGTTGGAAGCAACCGGCCTGGGGGTTCCCCGCCCCCCATCTAGTGGGAGAGACCAGCATGTGGGCTGGTCGTTACAATGAAATGTCCCAATGAGTAAATGTCTCAGAGCCCCCAAATAAACCCAGAACCCCAAACCCGAAAATCAACAAAAAACAAAGCTACCTCTGGGGAAGAAAAGGAAGACTTCACAGAGCAGGTGACCCGGGCTCTCCTAGGATGAGTAGAAGTGGGCCATCAAATAAAATAAGAACAGAAACAGCTACCCTGGAATGTCAGGCACTATTCTGAGGGCCCTGCATGTATTAACTCATCAAATCCCCACAACGATCTGATGAGACAGAAACTATTTTTGCCCCCCTTCTCAGATGGAAACTAAAGCACGGAGAGGGGAAGAATAGTCCAGGCCAAGGGAACAGCACGTGGGAAAGGACACACATGTGACAAAGTGGGGCGTGTTTATGGACAGAGGCGGGAGCTCCTCTGAAAGGTGTGGAAGGGCGGTCACCTCAGATCTGTGTTTTCAAGGGGATGTCAACGCGGCAGAGGAACCAGAATGTGAAGAACAGGAGACCCGCAGTAAAAAGTACACTGCGACCTGCAAAGAAAAATAAGACTCCCCTCCAACTCTCAACCAACATGTGATCTTAGTATCTCCCCATCTCTGCCTCTGCAGCTCCGGGGGAAGGAGCTGAAACAGCCGCACCAGCTATGAGCGTCAAAACCTGATGACCAGTCACCTCCTCACTCACCCATAAACAGGTGATGGACCAAACTCACTGCAGTGGGTGGGGTAACCCTTCCAGCTCCCCACCCAGGAAGCCCTGTGCAATGGGACAAGAGACCCCAGGCTGATCCTGCACCAAGAGAGGCAGGGTGGGAGCGTGTCTCTGCTGTAGCCACATATAGGAAGTGTCCTTGCCATTGGGCTTTGCTTCTGCATTTTTTTTTTTTTTACATCTTTATTGGAGTATAATTGCTTTACAATGGTGTGTTAGTTTCTGCTTTATAACAAAGTGAATCAGTTATACATATACATATGTTCCCATATCTCTTTCCTCTTGCGTCTCCCTCCCTCCCACCCTCCCTCTCCCACCCCTCTAGGTGGTCACAAAGCACCGAGCTGATCTCCCTGTGCTATGCGGCTGCTTCGCACTAGCTATCTACCTTACGTTCGGTAGTGTATATATGTCCATGCCACTCTCTCGCTTTGTCACAGCTTACCCTTCCCCCGCCCCATATCCTCGAGTCCATTCTCTAGTAGGTCTGTGTCTTTATTCCTGTCTTACCCCTAGGTTCTTCATATTTTTTTCTTAAATTCCATATATATGTGTTAGCAGATGGTATTTGTCTTTCGCTTTCTGACTTACTTCACTCTGACAGACTCTAGGTCTATCCACCTCATTACAAATAGCCCAATTTCGTTTCTTTTTATGGCTGAGCATTCTTGAATGATCTCCATTTACATCCCTTCCTCTTGAACAATCCTCCTTCACCAAGAAAAAAAAAAAAAAAATCCTGCCTCTGTGTCCACTCCAAACACAGATGACAAGAAGTCTTGGAAACACAGCCTAAAGAAACACTAAGCAAACTGTTCCCCAAACGAGCCTGTCGTCTTGACCTTTGTAAGGCAAGAGCTCCACTTTATAACTTGGGAATGCACAAATATTTACAGTTGTAGGGAAGAGAGCCCACGTCTGCCAGAGGGTCCAGAGTTGGAAGGGAGCTGAGAGCTCATCCAGTCCAGGCTCACATGTGCTAGAGGAATACCCTTTGCAGAATCACTGGCAGGGGATCACCCGCCCTCTCCTTCCACGCCTCCAGCGCCGGGAAGGAAGATCATGATCAACCTCTGAGAAAGCTCCTTCCATTGACCCAATCTTTGGAAAGTTCTGACATGGGGCCACAACTGCCTCCCAGTGACTTTGCTCCCTGGTTTTGGATGGGCCCCCAGGACCTCACGGCTTGAGTATCTTCTTTCCCATCAGAGCTTTTTGATGGCTCAAAGTCAGCCTCCCTGCCTCTCTTCCACTATCTCTTTTTCCTCGGGTCCCTTGTTCATTTCTGGGGGACCTCATTTGTGGGCCTCTCACCACTGAGGTCGCCTTCTCTTACCATGCTCATGCATCCTAACCAGTCAGAAGCAAAACAAGTCTTCTAGGAGTCTGAGTCAGACATCAGAGAGTTGGCCAGAATTTATTCGCTCTTACTTCACATTCATTTCTACCAAGATTTATTTGGTATCAGGGGAATTAACTTTGAATCCTGGCTCAGCCACCTTCTAGCTGTGTGACCTCAGACAAGTTATTTAACTTCTCTGGGCCTAGGGTGACCAAATCGCCCCCGTTTATCCCAGACTGTCCTTGTTTCAAAATGCCAAGTTCCATGTCCTGGGAGACCCCTCAGCCCCAGGCAAACTGGGAGATTGGTCACCCTGTAAAGCCAATTTCCTCACTGAGAGATGAGGATAACAATAACCTAGCTCACAGTGTTGTGATGATGTTTAACTGAGATAATATGTGTGAAAGACCCAACACTATGCCTGGCCCAGGGCAGAAACTCAATTTAGGTCTCCTTAATGTGAAAGCCTGGCTGATTGTGACAAATTAGAAAGAAGTGAGGCCCTGAGCAGTTTAACTGGAAAACAATTGCAGAAACAAACATGGGAACATAAACAGGGACACTTGATACAAAATCTCAGGTTCTATGCAGTGTACAGTATCCCGCTGTGGCTGAATTAGGCCCGGAATCGGTAATCGTTAACCTTGAAAGTGACTCCTGGTGACAAAGAAAAAGCTAAACCTTGTGCATTACCCCACCTGATAAGGCAGGGTGGTGTGGAGTCTGCTGGGGAATAGGTACCACACAGAATGCGGCACAGGCTTTCATGCTTTAAAGGTAAGCATTCGGCCGCCCTGACGTGGCAGTCAGCCAGCGTGACAGAGGGAAAGA
>NW_006795663.1:1802342-1808057 GCF_000442215.2 Lipotes vexillifer
GGAAAGAGCATTGACTAGAGGGTCCCAGGAGGGCCTAAGTCTGCAGTTCACTCCCTGGGTGACTGTGGACAAGGCGTGCTCTCGGTTCCAGTCCTGTCTCCTCATCTGTAAAATGCAGAAGAGAAAGTAGACAGGCTGTTGTCTGAGGGAGAAGCAACAGAGTGGAGCCATCAAGAGCATGGATGCACCACCCACTGGCTGTGTGAACTTAAGCAAGCGAATGTACCAAATGCGCTGTGTCCTGAGTACCTGCTGAGTATTAGCTCTCATTCCTATCCCTCCTGGGCCTGACACTCTCAGATGTAGTCATCCAGCGCCCTCTCCCCTCATCACCAAGGGTTAATGCCGCCTAAGCCCGAGGATGTGTTCCTTTTCCCTCCCCAAACCGCCCCTTCTCTCAGCTGGCTCGTGTTGAACTTGAGGCCGACTAAAACCTCCTTATCTTTTTTATGTGAATTGCAGTCAAGCCAGGTCTACCTCATCCTGTTCTTGTGCAATTGATTTTTGGAAACTGCATTCAAGACATTAGATTTATTGATGTTAAATTTCATCTGGTTGCTTTTGACCCAGCATTCTCGACTGTCGAGATCACCCTGAACCTTAATTCTCTCATCCCCTCCAGCTTTGAGTCATCTGCAAATTTGGTGCACATGCTTTCCACGTCTTCAGCCAAATCGCTGGCTTAAAAAAAGCTATTTATACGGATAAAAATAGAGATATAGGCTGCTTTGCTTGTGTGCAAGGCTGAGCAATGGAGTTTTATCTTGTGGGAAGCAGGGGGCTCACAGCCCTTAATCAGCAGTTGAGCCTTTGCTGTACCTGCACTTGTATTTGCCCCTGGCTCCCGAGTGTTCTCGGTGATGACAAGGGGAGTTCACCCCTCAGCCACCCTGACTGTGGCGTCCGCTGAACCAGCAGATCCCCTGGGCAGGTCTGAATCTCTTCCTGTCTGCACCAGATGAAGCTCCAAGGCCAAGTCCTGCCCTTCTCCCTTCTCATTGCTTCTCAAACTGAGACCACCCTCACCTTGGGGCCTTGCCAGATACCTGCTGTTAACCCAAGAAATCAATTCTTGCTCGCTCAGAGGAGGAGGTCATGGACCACAATGTCTTAATGTGCTTCCCGCTCAGATGTTTCCATTTTAACAGGGGCCTTCTGTGTCTGAACCACAAGGCCACAGCTGGGGAGGATCTGCTATTAGCCACCTGTGGCCGTGTGGGGCTCTGTCCTCATTCCGGGGCCCCGAGGGCATCCCGTATCACAGCACACAGCAGCGGACACTGCTCACAAGCGTGACTGCAAGTCACCAGGAGAAGGCTTGGGGCACTCTGTTCAAGAAGGAGAAAAGAGAAAAAAAATTCTAGAAGTAATTTACATCTGAAGTGGTTTAAATTACCAAAAAGAAAGAAAAAAAAAAAAGCCAACGATTCTTTTTTTCTCTAGATAATTTCTCCAGACAAGACTCTCTGATATTGTGCTAACTAGGTGGCCACTGGTGGCAGGGCTTTCCAAAACCCCATGCCCACTACACACCCAGACACAGCTGCAGGCACCTGGCTGAGGGCCCCCAGCCCCAAGACAGTCGGCTGACTCAGCAGACTCAATCCCTCTTTTTTTTGTTTTTTGTTTTGTTTTGTTTTGTTTTTTGCGGTACGCAGGCCTCTCACTGTTGCGGCCTCTCCCGTTGCGGAGCACAGGCTCCGGACGCGCAGGCTCAGCGGCCGTGGCTCATGGGCCCAGCCGCTCCGTGGCACATGGGACCTTCCCGGACCGGGGCACGAACCCGTGTCCCTTGCATCGGCAGGCGGACTCTCAACCACTGAGCCACCAGCGAAGCCCCTCAATCCCTCTTTGATGTCCTTGATAACAGAGCTTTCCCGTTCTACCCACGGGATTCCTTTATAGGAAGAGTTTGATGAAGATGATAAAGAAGAGCAGTTACTCCTTCTTGAGTGCCTACTACAAGCCAGGCATTGTGCTAGAGCCTTTAAAACAAACCATCTTTAATCTCTTCAACAACCTTAGGAAGCAGATTGTTATTATTCCCATTTTACAGAAGAGCGAACTGAGGCCCATGGAGATAAAGTAAACAGCCTATGGTCACAGGAAATAGCAAAACTGGAATATGAACCCTGTTCTCGCTGATTCCAAGGTTCATTGTTTCCATGGCTCTAGTTCTGTAGCTTTCAAAGGACTCACACTGTTATTCTCTCTTTTGACCCAAGAAGGCTTGTGAGGAAGATAAAAGGCCAAGATTACAGAACGCTGCCCATTGATAGGGGGAGTAATGTGACCAGGGTCACAGGCTACTAGGGGGCCAGGCAGGGTCTAGGACGCTGCCCTCTGGCTTGTAATTGGGAGAACTCGGTAATCCCCATGGTGGAGTCCCTACGGTTTGGAGGCAGCCCAGTGTTGCCCAGGAGAGGGAAGACTTCTTTGCTTTTGCGAAAGCGGGAGTAGAGGGTGGCTTTGAGAGGAAAGCTTCAGTGATTGCATAATGGTTAAGCATATAGGTTCCAGTGTGGCTCCAGCCTTTACTACCTGTGTACACCTGGGTAGGTTCTTTTACTTTCCTGAGTCACCATTTTCCCATTTGTAAATGGGGATAATAATAATGCTTCAGTGATATATGAGAGTTAAGTGAGATAATTTACATAAAGTTATTTGCACAGCCCAGGAACATCTGAAGTGCCTACTACATGCTTGTTATTATCACTATTATTTTTTGTTCCTCCATCACTATCATGACCTACATTTGTAAGCATTTCCATAAGTTGCTCATCCTATGTGGAGGTATCCTTGTCTCCATTGTATTGTACAGACTGGGAAACTGGTGCCAAAATGACCTGTCCAAGGAGATCCAGGAGCTCCTGGGCAGAGCCAGGCCTCGGACCCCTGACACCATAGTGTCTTCCTGTCCACACCACGCCACTGCTCTGTCTTCCCTCGAGTCCAGGTCCACATTTCCAGCCCTTCTCAAATGTTAACGTGTGTTCCAATCACTAGGGATCTTGTTAATCTGCAGGTTCGGACTCAGGAGGGCTGGGTGGGCCTGAGACTCTGCAGTTCTTGCAGTCCTCCGGGTGACGTAGACGTAGGCTCCAAGGAGCCAGGGATTCTGTTTTTCCAGAGACATCACTTGGCATAGGAGGGACTGTTTCATTCAGCAGATGGGGACCCTGGCACAGCCTCGGACAAACGAACAGCCAGTCCTGGTGTCCCTGGGGCTGGGAGCTGCTTCTAGGTGTCACCCCCATAGCAAGGGCCTGCGGGCCCCACTGTGTTTCCAAAGTGGCTCCTTCAGGGATGCTTCCAAGGGGGGGATGGGATCTGTGAGCCGCCTCCCAGCGGATACCTGGGCCAGGACTGCCCTCCTGCTCACGCTCCCGTTTTGCTTCCTTCTGGCTGCTTCTGTCAGAGCCTGACAGTTACAGCAAAATATTCCTGCTCTCCCACTCCGAGCCTATGCCACCCAACAGGGCGCCAGCGCCGGCAGCCTGCAGAGAGGGAGCTGACATTTGTCTTAATTGGAGTTACCAGTGTAAATCCTGCCTGTCCCCTCCCTGCGCCCTCAGCCTTTGATGGGCAAGGGGGCTGTGAACAGAGAGAGAGAGAGAGAGAGAGAGAGAGACACTCATAATCTCCCCGGGGATACATGATGTTATTAATGCAGCCGCTGGAGGGAAATGTTCCATCACGTCAGCAGGGAAAGTGAGATAGAGGTGAGTTGGGGGAAAAAAAAAAAAGGCAGAGAGAACAGAGGCAGCAGAGGAGAGCAGGGCAACGACACCCCTGGGTATCTCATCAGACCTCCAGGCCCAACAGCTTCTTGCCCCTCCTGTTGCCTGAGTCTTTCAAAAACGGCCTCTAACCCAGAGCTTTTCAAACTGAGCTGCACAAGAGTCACCTGGGAGCTGTAACAATTGCTGACGTCTGGCTCCCATCCCCAGAGACCTTTATTTAATTGGCCTGGGGTCTGGCCTGTGGACATTGGGTTTTTAAATCCCACAAGTGGTTCTGAAATACAGCTGGGTTCAAAGAACTTCTGGTCTAATCGTCACTTCTCCAGGAAGCCTTCCCTGATTAGTGCAGGTCCACTTAAGGACCCAATGGAAACAGCTCATGTTGTCTCAGTAATTGATGCTGTTTGAAATCTGGCCAGCCCTGCTATATCCACACAACTGGATGGGAGCAGCGTACAAACATGCCCCCAAACCAGTGTCGTGTGGTTGGAGAATGGACAAAAGGATGTAAGATGTACCTTCTCGTTTCTTTAAGCCTAAACTCCCAGATGAGCATTGATTTGCAGCTGCTGAATAGCTGCTAAATCAATTCACTCAGTCATTCAACCGACATTTATGGAGCACCTATTATGGGCACAGAGCTGCAGGAGATTCAAAGACATATACGATGCAGACTCTGCTCTTATGTAACTAATGCCACATTAGGATAGGCTAATCAAGACCATAAATAACAATGACAAAAACGAAATCTGGGGGCAATGGGTTGTGGGGTAGAAAAATAAAGAGGTAATGAAAATGGACACAACACTTAGGATGTGTCAGGCAAGGTCCCAGCCGACTCTGCTATGTCAGTCAAGGTTGATGACAGTCCTGTAAAGGAGAAGGTATTATCCCCCATTTTACAGATGAAGAAACTGAGAGAAGTCAGTGGTTTTCCCATGGTCACACAACTAGTGCATGTTGAAGCCTGACTCCAAAAGAGGAGTGAGCACATGCTTCTTTGAGATGACGAGGTATGATTATGGCCAGAGGGATCTGAGAGAAGCTTAAGGAGGACCCAGGAGCTCACTACACAGACACACCACGGCTGAGGTACCTCGAATAGGAGGAACGTGCAAGAGAGCTGTTGGGGGAGCAGGGGATAGAATTTCAGAGCCCGAGGCCGGTGAGGTTGTGGTAAAAAGATAGCAGAGTGGGAAAATTCTACACTGGGTACTGGGCATTAAAACAGGCATGGGACACAATAGTCTGGCCGCTTTGAGAAGGTGGGCCCTGGCCCAGGATATCTGGCTGGGGTGACAGCAGATGGCAGACTCAGGGCCTGGCTGAGGGCAGATGCACCGACCACTCAGATGAGACCCTGGGCAGGCTGGATGAGGTGGCAAGGAGCCAGGGATTCTGTTTTTCTGACACTGATGTCCACTTGTCCCTAGTTGGCTGGAATAGTGATAGTTTGTGCATGCCTGCCATGGGCAGGCATGGGCCCAGGTGATTTATCTCCGTCCTGGAAGAGACAATAATTTCTGGGAAGTTGGGGGAAGGGAGCTAATCTTCAAAGAACAGGCTGGTGATGGATATGGTGGTGGTGGAGGTGGTGATCGTGGTGATGGTCACGGTGCTGGAACTGATGGTCACAATGAGGGTGGTGATGTTGGTAATAACGAAGGCGATGGTGATATTGGTGATGATAATGGTGTTGGTTCTGCTTGAATGACTAGTGCCCAGACGGCTGCTCGCTCTGTTCTTTCTCCTGAATCACACTTTCGGCTCCCTCACTGTCATCCCCTCTTGTGTCTTGCAGGCCTGTCACACTCCCAATGCCCACCTCGAAACCCTTTGCCTTCTCTTGCTTTCCTCTGCCCAGCCTGTTCTCCCTCCTGTACCCCCCTGGCTTGGGGGACAGCCCTACTAACCAGCCAGCCATCAGAGCTGGGTGCCCAAGGGTCAGTCTAGACTCTTCAGCCTTTCCCTA
>NW_006795663.1:1808075-1813734 GCF_000442215.2 Lipotes vexillifer
TCCCTACACCCAGTTCATTACCGAGTCCTGACGATTTGGCCTCTTACAGACCTCCTGAAGCTTATAGCCTCCCCTGCATCTTCCCTGCTCCGGCCCTAGTTGAGGCCACATCACTCTTCCCCTGGTCTATGGGAACAGCATCCTGACAGATCTCTGAGCTCCAGCTGGCCTTTCTCTGGGCCCCCCTTCATCTCGCTGCCAGAGGCAACCTTCCCTCAGGCAGAATCAACCATGCCACTGCCCAGGTGAAACCCCAGCTCTGGCTCACAGAGAAGGAGCATGGCAGAGATGGCAGGCACAAGCTGGCCCACTCCAGCCACGTAGCCCCAGCCCCAAGACACTACAGCTCTCTGCTCTTGCCCTGAGGGTTCATGCCTTTTTTCCTTCACTCATACTAGCCCTTCTGTCTTGAACACCTTCCTCTTCTCAGAATGGTGCAGACTTTCCCAGCTCCTATGAAGGTCTTCTCTACTCCCCACCCCAGTGGGCAGAGTTGGTTTCTTCCCCTGCTGTGCCCTCATCCACAACCTGCATTCTTGCTTAGCTCACAATACAGCAACCCTTTGTTTATTCCTCTGTCTCCTCTGCTGTGCCATGAGCTTCTCCAGGGAAAGGGACCTGCTTTTCCCATCTCTGAATCTGGAGGACCTAGCACAGCTTCAATGCCTCCTGAATTAGAGACCGGAAATGTTCATCTCAGATATCTGTGTTGCCTGAAACTATGCAGAGAACTGTATCTCCCATGTATTTCTTCATCTCATTTGATTCTCATTATCTTCATTCAGGGATGCAGGTGGCATTTGTATTGTTTTACTGATGGGAACACTGAGATCCAGGGGAAAAAAACGATAAAATGACTTGCCCTAGGTTGCCCAGGAAGATAGTAACCAAGTCAGTGTAGATCTAGGTGTCTTGACTCCTGTGTGGGAAATGTGCTGATTTCACACCAAGAAGCTCATTTCCTTTCTCTCTGAGAGACTCTTGTGGCTGAGAAGTAACCCACGTATACAGGACCTGCCCACAATCAGCACAAGATACCTGTGTCTGGGGAGAGAGCAGCAGCCTTGGATTCCCAGGTAAAGGTAGAGCTTGAAGGCAGAAGACACAAACCCGTAAGGATGTGGAGAATGAGAGAAGACAAGAGTCACAAAATTTGGGAAGCTGGAAAGCAGGTGGACAAGTGGCAACCGTCTCAGCAGGAGAATATCAAGGATCCTTAAGCTGGTATTGGGAAAAGCTGCAAGCCAACTTGATTTACACAGCAGAACCCTCAAAAGCCTCAGGAACTGAAAGCATCAGATACTTCTGGAAGTGAGTGAAGGGAGGGGCAAAAGTAAGGATTTCAGAGTGAAAGCAATTCACTCGGAGTCAATAAGAACTCCAGATCCTTGCGTCTGCTCCTTATAGCTGGGCAACTGTCCATTTCTTCCCATGACCAAAGCCTGGAGATAAGACAGAATCTCTGTGCTGAGATGAAGGGTAGGAGGCACAGCTGAGGGTGCAGATCTGTACTGAAAACAAGGAATAAGAGAACATTTATATGCATTTATATGCTTCGTGCTGAATCCATTAAAAAAGTTGCAAGTACTTGTGTATGAGGGAGGGAGGCTGGTGAATGCTCTTCTCCTTGACAAATTTTGTGGAACTCGTTGACTTTTTAAACTCTATGATCATATCACTTTATTTTGAAAGATAAAATAAATACTTAACAAAACTACAAGCAAAAGAACGTGGGGGTCAGCATCAGACATCAGCACCTCTTAACTGTGTGGTCAACAACAAGTTGAGTAATCTTCCTGAGCCTCAGTTTTGTCATCTGTACAATGGGGATAAACCCATGCGCTGCACACGACGGCAATGAAGGTAGAATGTGAAAAGTATCTGAAGGGCTAAGCACTAGTGTGCCCTCAATAACGGTCTGTGGTGTATCAATCAAGGTAGGACGAGTGCCTGCTTTCTCTTTTTGCCTCACAAATATCCCTCTTCCATTCTATAACAGTCAGAGGTAGTTTTCATTTACCATCTTTTGTGTTGCTTATCTTACCATTGTCATTAGTGGTCCCTCCCTCCCTCCCGCCTTTCTCAGATTAAGGCAGGAAGTGCATCACACATTGACGACGAGGAGTGGTGTGCAGGGTAACTCAGTCTTTCCTCTCCAAATCTCATAAACACATCAAGTTCACCTCTTGTTTTGGCCCCTAACCCTGTGCTTCCCGACCCCAATCCCCCAGAGCCACTGTCACTTCCAGCCTCCCGGTTCCCTCTTTCTTGGCTATCTCCTTTCCCTTGCTTAACCAAGAGGAGCCGTTCCTTTCTTCCTTCCTTCTCTGCCCTTGTAGATCATTACACCCTCCAACCCACAAGCCTAGAGGTGGGAGGCCTGAGCCTACAAGGGCGACCTGGCTGAGGGACTCCTGGGAAGGGGCCGTGGTTTCCAGCTAGGCTTTAGATCTGCCCCTGGCTCAGCTGAAACATCAGCAAATCATGTCTCCTGCCCGATCCTTCTTACAAACTCCAGCTGCACATCCACAGCTGCTCTCTGGCCTCCCTACCCCAGTGTCCCCTGGTGTGTAAGTGGACACCAAACTCATCACTCACCTCTCCAACCATCCCTTTCCCTGTGTTTTTGCATCCTGTTCCTGACAGCTGGAAGACTGTGGTGTGCTCAGTGAAAGACGGAATACTGCGGAGGAAGAGCTGGTCTGGGGAGGAGGGTGACCGCGATGGTACTCAGAATGGGTATTGACTAGACAGTTGGATGCCATGGTCTGGAGTTCACGATAGAGACCCTAGAGGCTTCAGACTGCAGAGACTAATGGAAGACTTGAATAGGGATCAGATAAGCACCAGGAAGGGATGTGAGCGTGTTGAGGGAGGACAAAGGAGCTGGGGGACAACCCCTGGAGACGCCTCATGTCAGAAGTGGGTACAGAGAGGAACCTGCTGAGGACCTCAGCAGAAGCTCCCCCGGGGACAACAGGAGAAGTCGTGCCAGGGCACAGCCTTGAGAGCCAGGCCAGAAGAACGGCTCCAGAAGACAAGTGGTCGGCCTTCTCGGATGCTGCAGGGCAATCAGGTGAGACGGCAAAGGCTGTCAGGGTCACGGAGGCCACGAGGACCTTGCCAAGGGAAGTCCCTGGGGTGTGGGCAGCGGGGAGCCAGACCACACGGAGAGAAACAGTGACAGGGAAGCGACACTGAAAGTAAACAGCTCTTCCAAGAAAGCCTGCTGAGAAAGAAAGAGAGTGCTAGGCTGGCGGCCCAGGAAGGTTTCAGGGCTGCTGGGAGGAACCAAAGAAAGTGTGTGTGAATCGGTGGAGACTGCCCCTGGGCCCAGGGTGTGGTCCTGGGCACAGGGAGAGAGGCATCTGATCTAGACAGGACGAAGTTCCCTCCTTCCCTCGGGCAGGATGAACCACGGTAGGGATGGGCCCAAGGGAGAGACCCTCGGGAAGGGGCAGGACCTTGGTGGAGTTCCCTCCTGAGTGCCAAGCCTGCTCAGCTTTTCCAAATGGCTTTTCCAAGGCCAGTGTTCATCAAGCACCTAATCCTACCTCCCTGGCACTGGTCTAGATGCGTCATGTTCACTATTTCTCATCCTCCCAGAGCCTCTGGGAAGTAGGTACTACAAGCTCATTCTGCCCGTGAGAAAACTGAGCCTGAGAGACGTTAACTGACCTTGTCCAAGGTCACACGACCGGGGAGTGCCTTCCAAGATGCCAACCCAATTCCAAGGAATTCCCCAAAGCAGTGGCCCCACAGTGCCCTCTGGCCTCCTAGCCCTGCTGCTGTGAATTTTGAATTACCCAAGTACAGCTGCGTGAGCCCTTGCTTGTGTTCAGGATGCCCATGACTCCTCGCCCACACACAGGAGCAGACTCATCCTTCTGACTTGCCCGTCTTCCCTGGCCAATGGTGTTCCCACACACCGCATCCATGTCTCTTTGTGCCATTGACTGCATTGTGTTGAAATGATCTGGTTTTTTCTCTACTCTACTCCTGGACACTGGACTGTGAACCCCTCACGGGCAAGGACCCTGCCTTATCTGTCTTATCTATTCCTAGCTCCTAGACAAGTGCCCAGCAAGCACACAGTAAGGTCTAGAAAACAACCTGTCAGATGAGGAAATGAAAACTTTCTTTTAAAAGTCAACAAGGGCAATTTCAGCACTAAAATAAATAACGAGGGAGAAATATTTGCAAACCACCTATCTGACAAAGGACTCCTATTCAGATATAACAAACTCTCAACACTCAACAGTAAGAAAGGAAACAATCCAAGCACATAGTGGGCAAAAGACAAGAAGACACATTTCACCAAAGAAGAGGTACAGATGGCAAAGAGGTGTTCAACGTCATTAGCCAACAAGGAAATGCAAATGAAAGCCACAGTGAGATACCACTACACACTTATCAGAAAGGCTAAAAGAAAAAAGAGTGACAAGATTAATGCTGATGAGAATGCAGAGAAACCGGAGCACTCATACGCTGCTGAGGGAAACGTAAGACAGCACAGCCACTCTGGAAAAGTTTGGTGGTTTCTTAAAAGTCTAAACATACACTGACCGTATGACCCAGCAATTGCACTTCTGGGCACTTGGCCCAGAGAAATGAAAACATCTCCATACAAAAAGCTGTACTGTATGCGACTTCATAGCAGCTTTATTTGTACTAGCCCCAAATTGGAAACAACCAAAATGTCTTCAGTAGGTGAATGGTTAAACAAACTTGGTACATCCATACCGTGAACTACTACTCAGCAATAAAAGTGAGTGAAATTTTTAGACGCATAACAACTTGAATGAATCTCATGGACATTATGCTGAGCAAAAAAAATCCAGTCTCCAAAGGTCACACACTGTATTGCTCCTTTTATGTAACATTCTTGAAATGACATAAGTACAGTGATGGAGAACAAATTGATGATTCCCAGGAACAAGGGTGGTTGGGGGAACGGAGAGGTGTGGCTGTAGAAAAATAGCACAAGGCAGATCTTTGAGATGATCGAGCTGTACATTGATTGCAGTGGTTACATGAATGTACGCACATGATAAAAATGACAGAATTATGTACATACATCACACCAACACCATTTCCCTGGTTTTGACATTGCATTACATTTATGTAAGACACAACCATTGAGACAAACTGGGTGAAGCGTACGCAGGACCTTTATATACTATCTTTGCGACTTCTTGGGAATCTAGAATTATTTCATAATAAAGTGTTAGTTAATTAATTAATTAATTATAGTAATAGATTATAACACACAGTAAAGGAGGAATCCCTGAGTCTATACTGATATAGATAAATGAATAAATAAATGAGGGGAAGAAAAAGCTCTTAGAACTAATAAATGTAGAAGGAATGTTGGAATTAGAAAATCACCTTTTGGCAACCACCATAGCGATAACTGTTTCAGGCAAGAAACACCAACGGATGCTAAAATTGGTGGACAAAAGTATCATGAGAAACAAAATATTTATGTAGTCTCAAAATATCTTCTCATGGGGTTTCCCTTGGTGGCGCAGTGGTTGAGAGTCCGCCTGCCGATGCAGGGGACGCGGGTTCGTGCCCCGGCCTGGGAAGATCCCACATGCTGCGGAGCGGCTGGGCCCGTGAGCCATGGCCGCTGAGCCTGCGCGTCCAGAGCCTGTGC
>NW_006795663.1:1815277-1837579 GCF_000442215.2 Lipotes vexillifer
TCGTGCCCCGGCCTGGGAAGATCCCACATGCTGCGGAGCGGCTGGGCCCGTGAGCCATGGCCGCTGAGCCTGCGCGTCCAGAGCCTGTGCCCCGCCGCGGGAGAGGCCACAGCAGTGAGAGGCCCGCGTACCGCAAAAAAAAAAAAAATCTTCTCATGTGATACTTACCGTTTTACAAAGGGAAAGAGAGTAACTTTGCACTGGAGAAAACTGGCAGGCACCACCTTTACCAGGTGACCAAGGTTAACATCACCAGTGAGGGGACGAATCATCACATCATTCCTGAAACGATGCCCTGAGACAGAGAGCATCATTTCTATGGCGGCCTGCCAATGTTGAATAACCCAAATCTCATCAAGAGGAATCATCAGACAAGCCCATATTGAGGGGCACCTGCAAAATAACTGGCTGAATCTCTTCAAAAATGTTAAGGTCATGAAAAACTTTAAAAGGCCAAGAAACTATTCCCAGTTAAAGGAGATTAAAGAGACTCGGCAACCAAATGCACGTGGAACCCTGGATTGGCCCCTGGATAGAAAAAGATAGTGGGTCAGTTGGTCTGAATAAGGTCTGTAGACTAAATACCATTGTAGAATTTTTAATTTCCTGATTTCGATAACTATACCATGGTTATATAAGAAAATGACTTTTTTCAATTTTTAATTTTATTTTTTTTTGCGGTACGCAGGCCTCTCACTGTTGTGGCCTCTCCCGTTGCGGAGCACAGGCTCCGGACGCGCAGCCTCAGCGGCCATGGCTCACGGGCCCAGCCGCTCGGCGGCATGTGGGATCTTCCCGGACCGGGGCACGAACCCGGGTCCCCTGCATCTGCAGGCAGACTCTCAACCATTACGCCACCAGGGAAGCCCAAGAATGACTTTTTTAAGTAAAAACATGCTGACGTATTTAGAGGCAAAGGTCTCTAAATTTACTCTCAAAAGCTTCAGAAAAACTATATATGTATACATACATCCGTATATATGCATATATATATATATATATATCTATACATACTATACACATATATTTGTAGAAAGAAAATTATAAATGAAATTATAAAGCAAACAAACATGCGTAGTAAAATGTTAACATCTGGTGATTTCTTTATATTATTTTTGCAATATTTTTAAAAATCCAAAATATTTTTATAAAATTTTAAAAATTAAAAATTACTAGGGAGGGCTTCCCTGGTGGCGCAGTGGTTGAGAATCTGCCTGCTAATGCAGGGGACATGGGTTCGAGCCCTGGTCTGGGAGGATCCCACATGCCGCGGAGCAACTAGGCCCGTGAGCCACAACTACTGAGCCTGCGCATCTGGAGCCTGTGCTCCACAAGAGAGGCCGCAATAGTGAGAGGCCCGCGCACCGTGATGAAGAGTGGCCCCCACTTGCCACAACTAGAGATAGCCCTTGCTCAGAAATGAAGACCCAAAGCAGCAAGAATAAATTAATTAATTAATAAACTCCTATGCCCAAAATCAAAAAAAAAAAAAAAAAAAATTACTAGGGAAAAAGTTAGTAGGACTTTTCCGAATCAGGAATTTGCTCTTACTCATCTAATTGGTAATTCCAAATGACTGTGTATTCATTTCCTCAGGAATATCTCCCTCTGGCTGTCCTCCCCTAGGATCTCGGGGAGGCCTGGGCATTGCCAACTCGGGTTTAGGGACTAGCGGAGGTTTAGGGATGTCGCAGTGGTGCCCCCAGCCTGCCTCTTTAGTGTAGACATAGACTTACAAGACCAGCCCTGGCCCAGCAGAGGTGCAAAGAGATCTTTCTATGGGAAAGATCTAGTCTCTCCTAATTTTTCTCTCTATGCCACTTCCTCCCTGGTGGAACTGAAGAGCTCAGTCAGACACGGCCTGTGTAGAAAGGCTGGGTTCACCTGCCCTCTGGGATGCCAAAGGGGGGACCCAGGCTGGAGCTGGGACTGGTCTGTGGGACCAACTTCAGTCCACTCCTTAGAGGGAGCCAACTGAGGCCTGAGATGTGCTCTTTACCCATCACGTAGCTCAGAAGTCAGAGCCGAGAAGCCAGAGGTCTGATTTCCACTCTGCTTTAAACTATCTGGGTGTCCATGAACAAAATCCTAAACAGTTCTAGATCTCACTTTCTTCATCCATCAAGTGGGCCCAAGAACTCTTGCTTTGTTTCTCTCAGAATTGGCTGAGGAGAACCTGAGGAACAGAGAGATTCTCTGGCAACATAATACATTGTACTTTGGACCTTCAGCGGTCAGGGCTCTGCACTGGGAAAATAGAAATCCCACAGATATAAGAGGTAAGAGGTCTTTGGTTGTCCCATCAAATGGATGAACTACCCAACCATCCACTCATCCTTCCTTTCTTTCTTCTATCCATCCATCCATCTATCCATTCATTCATTCTTTCTTCCATTCACCCATCTATTCATCCAATCATCCTTCCTTCCCTCTATCCAACCATCTATCTACTGAGCCAGCCAGCCAGCCAGCTAGCTAGCCAACATCCATTCACCCATCCACCCAACATCTACGCACCTATTTATCTATTTAGCATCCGTCCATTTGTCCTTCCATTCTGTCATCCTTGTATCCAGCCAGCTGACATCCACTTATCCATCCATCCATCCATCATCCATCCAACATTCATTCATCCATCCCTCTGTCCATCTATCTTCTCATTCACCAAACAGTATGTTTGCTCAGACAGTGAGCTAGATTCTGAAGAGCGAATGACAACTGAAGTCAGATCACAGTGACAGCTCATAGTCAAGAACAGAGCGTGTGAAGTAAAACAAAGCACTCAAGCTGCTATAAAGAATATACAAGGTGCTAGTGGAACCTGAAGGCGGGGGTTGAAATGGAGGAGGCGGGGACAGCACTACCACATTTGGTGACCCAGAAAGAAAAGCTGGAGGGGACGGCAAAAGCATAAGTTACAGAGCAAGGGAGCAGTGGCTGCACGGTTAAAGCAACAGCATGGCCTGGAGGGGGGCGGGTAGGTCCAGGTGGAGAGGAGACTATGGGGCGGGGGGGTGACGGCGGGGGTTTGAGCTGGTGAGGCAGACAGGTCCCTGGGGACGGCCAAAGGCAAGCTGTGCCTGATGTCCTCAGCACCGCCATCCCAGGTCAGCCCTCTGCCCCTGGAGGAGCACGGCTTGGCTGCAAACCCTCCTGGCAAGCCAGAGTGGAACTGCTCGGCCCTTGTTGTGTCTGGAATCACTGGAGACCCAGACTGCTCAGCTTCTAGTGGAGATGGCAGGGAAGTGGCCAAGGCCACCAGGTCGGGGCTGAGGTGGAGCTGGCTGGGGAAGGCGGCAGCCAGGAATCCGGGCGTGGCCTGCGTGGAATTCTTGGTGGTTCCCCGCCTGGGGAAAGCCTGTTCAGTTTGCTGGCCGGAGGGGCAGGGCCACACCTCAGGAAATTGGGTTTTGGCTCATTTTCTCAGCAGCTTCCTAGCTGTGTGAGAGAGAGCAAGTCACCTCACTTCCCCTAGCCTTGGTTCCCAGATCTGTAAAAGAGGAAGGAGTGAGACAGGACAGCCTACAGGCTCTTCCCGGCTCTGGAATTCTCTACCTCTGGGACCCACTCTCATGGACAGGCATGCTCTGGGCTCTGAGTCTTTTCCTGAAGAGATGGCCCAGCTGCTGGATGTCCCACCGTTAGGTGATTTGACTCCTTCCTTGTGGTGTGCTGCCCTCCGGGGTCCCCAGATCTCTTTGGGGATGGTAACACCTTAAGCCACGAGCTTTGACCCATCAGTTCTGCTCTATACATGGCCGCTGCTCCCACACCCCTGTGCTGCTTTGGTGTAAGATGCTGATCAGACCTAAAGCTGGCAGCTGGGAGCAGGACCCAGGAGGACTGGGATTTGCTGGGACAGAGGATCCTGGGGGAATACGAGGAAATGCCCAAGATCTTAGTGGTGAGAGCTCTGAGGGAGGGGAGGGGGGCATAGAAGGTAAGGCAGCTAGAGATGAACTTTGCTCATCACACCGTTGTGCCAGACGTCTGCCTGGGGCCTGGGGATGCTGGTTTGGAAATCTGAGCTTGATGTCCTGGAACTTATTTTAAACCTAGCTACTGGCTGAGACAGCAAAGGAAAGTTGCGCAAATCCTCAGTCAGTAGCTGATGGAGCATGCACTGTGACCACGCACCCATCTACCCGCCTGCAAGGCCTCCTGTCTGTCACCTCATCACCACTTCATTTTCCTGCCACGGGCCTCTCACCACTGAGCCAGACACCCTGCAAGTGGCCCCCAGAGGTACCACCCAATTATAGCTGGTTTCCGTCTGAATGTGCCTGCTGGGCTTCCTGTTGGGGCCCAGAGCTGTGGGCTCCCTTCCCACCTCTTCTGTCGCCCAACCTTTCTCCACATGAGGTCTCAGGCAGCTGTTTACACAACCAGCCAGTGATGCGCTGGGGCTTCACCAGATCTTCCCACCCAGGCCCGGACCCTTCCTTGCGCTGCGGCCGCCCCATTCCTGGGAAGCAAACTTCAGTCACATCAGGAACAGTGGTTCCTGACACTTAGTGAACACTCGTTCTGGCCAAGGCAGCACCTGAGTCATTCCCATGTACTTTCCTGGGGGGCAGCCAGCACGCTGGGTCCGTGCCACGCTTGTAGAGGGTGGGCTAGACGGAAGGAGAGAATGACCCCAAGGAGCCCGTCGCCCACATGGGCAGTCAAGACCAAGACAATGGGCGGAAGGGGTCCAGGATGCCTTCGGGGTGTCCCCCATAGACATACACCTCCAGGGGCATTTGGAGAGATCAGAGAGGAGGGTCAGACCTGGGAGTTAAGACATTAGACAGCCTTGTCTGAGTTCAGGTTCTGACCACCTCCTTGCTGTAGGGTCCTTCTTATAAAATGGAGATAAAACAAGACCAACCCGATTGGCAGGAAGGCTGAATGAAGTAATCCCTGTTACATGCTTAGCATAAGTAGGTGCCCGTTTAATCATTGCCTGCATTGTTCTCCATCCTCCAGCCTCCTTTTCAGTGCGTTTCACTGAGGACCTACTATGTGCCCAGATCTTTCCTAGGTGTGGAGGAAAACGCAGAAGAGCAAAGCGACGGGGTGTATGCGGTGGGTAAGCACACAGACTCCAGCCTGGCTTCCTGGGCTCACATCTTAGCTCTCCTTCTTATGAGTGCTGGGATCTTGCGCAAGTCTCTTTATCCCTCTGTGCCTCCACTTCCTCATCTGTAAAATGGGGATAATTATAGTACCTACCTCAGAGGGTTTCTGAAAAGTCAGAGAAAGAATCTGACTTCCTTCCTAGAGAACCACTGGAAAAGTCAAGTAAGGTGATAGATGTAAGAACACTGTCATCTAAAAACAACCTGTGTTCATAAGGGACTGTAACTGTTACTAGCAGCAGTGATAATACTAAAGTATAGTGTGTATGTACTAAAGTATAGTGTGTATGTGGAGTTCAGACCTTGCCAGGGGGGCACCTAGAAGACTTTCACTGAGGACAAATAAGGAATATTCCTCAGTGCTGGGGAAGTTAGTGTTGGGTAGGAGTTGGGGGAAGATTGTCTGAGAGCTCTCAGATGAGGAGATGCCCTCCAATCCACCTATCCCAGAACTTCCAGAGGGACCTTTTAACACACTATCCCATCCATGCCACTCTTTTGCTAATGCCCCTCTGATGACTTTCTACTGCCCAAAGTGCCCACTCCAGACCCCCTTGAAGGCACACAAGGTCTTCATGGTCTGGCGCCTGCCAGCCTCACAACCTCAGCTCTAGGTATATGGGTCCTCCCTCGCATGTTCCCTCAGCCTCCCTAACCTTGCCCAGCTGAGTCCTCTGCCTGGGATGCTCTTTTACTTCTTCTCTGTCTGGAAACCTAATCATCCCTTAAGAGGCACTCAAGTGCCACCTCCCTTGTGAGGTCTTCCTTGATCTCCAGAAGGCTGTTTGTTATTCCTTCCTCCGGGAGGACCTCTTGTGCCCCTGTCGTACTGTCGTTATTTATTTCCATATTTGTCTCTGCAACAATTGGGCTCTTGAGGACTGGGACCATAACTTCATAATGTCCTCTTTGGAATGTCCACAGCACACAGCTCAGTGCCTACCTAGCACTGGTCATGTGCTCAAAGAAAGTTTACTGATCAAATGCATATGACAGAGAGTTTTAAACTATGTTTCCAAATGCCCAAGAATTCCACAAAGATATCTCTGAGGTGACCATGAGGCTGATGGAAAAGCTGAGGGGGTGGAGTTCCAAAAGTCAGAACAAGGTGCCATGGAAAAGAAATAATCAGTGAATGAGAAAGAACTCTGGAAATTAAAATTATTATTGCAAAAGTTGTAAAAATCAATGGAAAGGTTGAAATACAAGGTCAAGAAAATCTCCAGAACATTGAGCAAATGGCGTAAAATATCAGAGAGAAAAAAATATTCAAACAAGATCAATTCCAAGTGTTCAACATCCAGCTAACAATAGGAGTTCCAGAATAAGAAAAGACGGATGGAGGAGAGAAAATTTTCATAGAAATAATAGCACTTACAAAATCCCCAGAGACAAAAAGGGACACTGAGTCTTTACGCTGAAAGGCCTGAGAGAATGCCAAGCAGCCATGGAATTGAGCAATTGAAAAATATCAAAGATTAGAAAAAATCCTGAACGTTTCTGCAGAGACCAGAACATTGACTTATAAAAAAAACAGAACATCTGGTTCTCTGACTGACAATGAAGCAGGATCAGACTGATATCGTAATCCTCATCAGCTTCAGCGGAAGACAGAAGAATAGCAGCTCACTATCAATGCTTACTATGTGCAGGCACTATTTTAAGCACTTTACCTACATAAATTAATTTAATCTTCATCACAACTCCATAAGTTAGCACTATTTTTATCTCTGTTTCTGGATGAGAAAACTGAGGCACAGAGAGGTTAACTGACTTGCTGGATCCAGTAGATGGTAAAGTTAATATCTGACTCTGGTTTTCTCATGCCAGAGACTGAGTTTTTAACCTTTTTGCTAATATTCCCTCTCTAAGTGCTAAGTATAAATGGCTTTGAACCTGGAATTCTGTACCCAGCTAAACTATCAGTCAAGAGTGAAGGCAAAAAATACATTTTCAGATATTCAGGGACTCAGAAATTACCTCCCATGTTGCCTTTCTGAGAAGTCATCTGAACATGTATTCCAGCAAAGCAACTTGGAAACTGTGAAGGATAAAAACTGGTAGAATTAATCCAGTGATCTAACGTAAAAGAATTCCAGGATGACTGGTAGACAGCCAACCCAGGAAATCCTCCGAACAAGTAAGAGGAGAGACTCAAGGACCCAGATAGAATAAAAGAAGAAAGGAATAGATTCCAAGTGATATATAAAGGAGGCTGGAAGATTTTAGGAACATGGTGAAGTGACATGTATTTCTCCTACTGAAACAAAACAGTAGGAAACGCCAGTAGGTAGGGAGGAAGAAAAAAAAATCCAACCAGAAATCAAGGACTCAAATATGAAGGAAACTAGATTTTGACATGATTTAGAAGAATTGGTAGAGAGTAAGGAAGGAAAATTCACTTAATGTTGATGTTGGAAGCATTTTCCTGTGAGAGCCCCAGGGATAATCATAGTGTAAACATGGAGAAGCTATGATCACTCACAATATACACTGTAGGCTCACAGGAAACGAAGTCACATCATCAACATAATGTAAACACTGGGCTTTAGGGTTTTTACAGACAAAATAGGAGCGGCTTAATAATGACTACAAAATAGAAGCAGATGCTATCAACCTTGACAAAATAAACACAAAGACAAAAGAGATAAGAAACTGGGAGGTAGACTGGGAGGGGAAAATAGGGATATCCTTATAAAATGGGCCTAGCAGTAGGGGGTTACAAATATTAGTTAAACTTATGGGGCTTGCCTGGTGGCGCAGTGGTTGAGAATCTGCCTGCTAATGCAGGGGACACGGGTTCGAGCCCTGGCCTGGGAGGATCCCACATGCCGCGGAGCAACTAGGCCCGTGAGCCACAACTACTGAGCCTGCGCTCTGCAACAAGAGAGGCCGCGACAGTGAGAGGCCCGCGCACCACGATGAAGAGTGGCCCCCGCTCGCCACAACTAGAGAAGGCCCTCGCACAGAAACGAAGACCCAACACAGCCAAAATAAATAAGTAAATTAATAAACTCCTACCCCCAACATCTTCTTTAAAATATATATATATTAGTTAAACTTACAAAGTTAAGCAACAGACACACTAAAATAGGGACAGAATTAGCAACACTTGGGAAGAGGAAGAGAGCTAGTGATGGGTTATACTAATCCACTCCTCATCCATCAAGGCTAGGCATAAACGGAGAACATTCGCTCGACCAGATACCCTGATAGGCCTAGGACAGTCCTGTTTCACACCTGTTGTCCTGTGGGATTATTAGTTCTGTTCCTTTTTGCTTTCAACAGTCTGCTGGTTGAGGGTTAACGATATGTCACCTTACCTAAAGTAGATAAATCAAAAAGTATCAGTATACACACGTGACATAGGGAAACTACCAGAGAAAGTAAAATGAAAAGTATTTAAAGTGTTGTCTCATGGGAGCTGGTGGGAAGTGGGGTGAAGGGAAGGCAGAATACATTTGTCAAAATTCATCCAACCATACAGTTTAAATGTGTGCATTTAATGGTATGTAAATTATACCTCAGTAAGGTTGATTAAACCAAATACAGTGACCTTTGGGGATGGCAGGGGTAGTTGAAAAGCCATTCGGTATTATTTGATTTTGTTTAAACAATGTGCATTTTCACTCAGGCAAGATTCTTAAAAATTATTATCAAAAATTATTTTTAAAAAACAGAGTTTAGTGGGGTGGGTGCTGGATAATATCTAAGGCTCTTACCGGCTGGGCTGCTCCCTGAGGCTTTAGACCAGAAGCGGGGAAGAGAGTGTTTCCTCTGAGGCCCCTTTGTTTTAACTCTTCTGGAAAAAAGGGGAACTCAAGGAATTAGATCACTGGTTCTCACTGGATTTGCTGTGGGGAGCTGAAAATTTACCAGTGCCTGGAGCTCATCCCCAAGAGATTCTGATTTAATTGGTATTTTTATTTTTTTATGTTATTGTTGTTGTTGTTACTTTGGGCTGTGCTGTGCCATATGCGTGATCTTACCCCAACCAGGGATCGAACCTGTGCCTCCTGCATTGGAAGCATGGAGTCCTAACCACTGGGCCACCAAGGAAATCCCTAACTGGTATATTTCTTTTCCCCCCAGTAATTTATTTCTAATCTCATAGAGTTGTGGTCAGAAAAGATGCTTGATATGATGCCAGTTTTCTTAAATATACTGAGGCTTGATTTGTGACCAAAGATGTGATCTATCCTGGGGAATGTTCCATGTGCACTTGAGAGGAAAGTGTAATCTGCTGTTTTGGGATGCAGTGTCCTATAAATATCAATTAAGTCTATCTGGTCTACTGTGTCATTTAAAGCTTGTGTTTCCTTATTAATTTTCTGTCTGGATGATCCGTCCATTGGTGTAAGTGAGGTGTTAAAGTCCCCCACTATTAATGTGTTATTGTCGATTTCCTCTTTTATAGCTGTTAGCAGTTGCCTTATGTATTGAGGTGCTCCTATGTTGGGTGCATATATACTTATAATTGTTATATCTTCTTCTTGGATTGATCCCTTGATCATTATGTAGTGTCCTTCCTTGTCTCTTGTAACATTCTTTATTTTAAAGTCTCTTTTATCTGATATGAGTATTGCTACTCCAGCTTTCTTTTCATTTCCATTTGCATGGAATATCTTTTTCCATCCACTCACTTTCTGTCTGTATGTGTCCCTAGGTCTGAAGTTGGTCTCTTGTAGACAGCACATACATGGGTCTTGTCTTTGTATCCATTCAGCGAGCCTGTGTCTTTTGGTTGGAGCCTTTAATCCATTCACATTTAAGGTAATTACCGATATGTATGTTCCTATTACCATTTTCTTAATTGTTTTGGGTTTGTTTTTGTAAGTTCTTTTCTTCTCTTGTGTTTCCCACTTAGAGAAGTTCCTTTAGCATTCACTATGGAGCTGGTTTGGTGGTGATGAATTCTCTTAGCTTTTGCTTGTCTGTAAAGCTTTTGATTTCTCCGTTGAATCTGAATGAGATCCTTGCCGGGTAGAGTAATTTTGGTTGTAGGTTCTTCCCTTTCATCTCTTTAAATACATCGTGCCACTCCCTTCTGACTTGTAGAGTTTCTGCTGATAAATCAGCTGTTAACCTTATGGGAGTTCCCTTATATGTTATTTGTCGTTTTTCCCTTGTTGCTTTTAATAATTTTTCTTTGTCTTTAATTTTTGTCAATTTGATTATTATGTGTCTCGGCGTGTTTCTCCTTGGGTTTATCCTGTATGGCACTCTCTGCGCTTCCTGGACTTGGGTGGTTATTTCCTTTCCCATGTTAGGGAAGTTTTCAACTATAATCTCTTCAAATATCTTCTCGGGTCCCCTCTCTCTCTCTTCTCCTTCTGGGGCCCCTGTAATGCGAATGTTGGTGTGTTTAATGTTGTCCCAGAGGTCTCTTAGGCTGTCTTCATTTCTTTTCATTCTTTTTTCTTTATTCTGTTCCATGGCAGTGAATTCCACCATTCTGTCTTCCAGGTCACTTATCCATTCTCCTGCCTCAGTTATTCTGCTATTGATTCCTTCTAGCGTATTTTTCATTTCAATTACTGTATTGCTCGTCTCTGTTTGTTTGTTCTTTAATTCTTCTAGGTCTTTGTTAAACAATTCTTGCATCTTCTCGACCTCATTCTTTTTCCGAGGTCCTGGATCATCTTCACTATCATTATTCTGAATTCTTTTTCTGGAAGGTTGCCTATCTCCACTTCATTTAGTTGTTTTACTGGGGTTTTATCCTGTTCCTTCATCAGGTACATAGTCCTCTGCCTTTTCATTTTGTCTATCTTTCTGTGGATGTGGTTTTCGTTCCACAGGCTGCAGGATTGTAGTTCTTCTGGCTTCTGCTCCTAACTGGTATTTTTAAAGCCTCCTTGATGGTTCCAATGGGCAGCCAGGTCAAGGATCACTGAATTTGGTGGGGGAGGCCTGAGTTCTTAGATGTGAGCGATTCAAGATGGCAGATGGTGATCGAGCTGCCGATTGGGTAAGGACTAGGTGTCACCTAATCACACTCCCTGTTTTGCAGGTGGGGAAACTGTGGTTTACTGGCTCAGAGAGAGAGGGGCTTGCCAAGGTGGGGTGGCACATCAGTGGCCCAGTTGAGGTTGGAGTATAGATCATTCGACTCCTAGCCAGTGCTCACTCCTCCAGAGCATCAGAGCTCCGCGGGCTTGACCATAGAAGGTCAGTAGCAGATGTGCAGTGATTTGCTGAGCACCAGCCGCATGCTAGGCTCTGTGCTGGGTACTGGATGCTGCTTCTCTTCTTTAATCCTCCTGCCATCTTACAACCCCCATGTCGGACTTGAACTAAGCTCCTTAGAGAAGTGAAATGACCTGCCTTTATCTCGTGTCACTCTCACGAGGCTCTAGCACAATATATCTCAAAGTGTGGCCCAAAGCAATGTTATTCTCTGAAATTTCCTGCGGTGGTTGTTAAAAATGCAGATCCATAGGCCCCCACCCCATACCCTTGGAATTAGAATTTCTGGAGGTGAGATTCAGGAAGGCACATTTTCAGTAGTGTGCCAGGTAGTTTGCCAACCTGCACACAATTGAGAGCCGCTGCTCACATGGGCCTTCTTTGCATCTCTAGAGTGGACAAAACACCTCCCACCTCAGGGCCTTTGTCCCTGCTGTTTCTTCTGCTTGATTAACACCCCTTACCTCCAACTCACTCTTCTTTTTTTTTAATTAGATGGTTCCAATTTGGGGGGGGGGGTTGTTTTGTTTTATTTTTTAATTTTTGGCCACACTGTGCAGCATGCTGGATCTTAATTCCCCGACCAGGATCAAACCTGTGTCCCCTGCATTGGGAGCGTGGCATCTTAACCACTGGACTGCCAGGGAAGTCCCCTCCAACTGATTCTTAAGTCTCAGCTTCCTCTGGGAAGTCTTTTTAATTCTTCAGACAAGGAAAGGTCTTCCCCTATACACTCCTTTGCACAATAGACTTTCCTTCCATGGTGCTATCGTAATGGTAACTTACAAAACAATGTTTGGGGTGTTTTGTTTCATGCTCCCTCCCTGCTTCTATGAACCCCCTGCCCGTCATGTCCACTGCGCTGTTCACAGCCCCTAGCCCCAATCCTGGGGCCCTGCAGGGTATAAACAAGCAGCTCAGTTACAGGACCATGGAGGAGTGAAGCCAGGATTCAACCCCAGACCTGCATGCTGCCGTTCTGCTTCTCAGCCTCTGTGATGAACTACCCCAGAAGAGCGAGGACCCATCCAGACATGGTGATCCTAACCATTTGCTCCATTCTCTAGACCCCTAAGCCACCCTGCTGATACACAATGAGTAGTTCTTTTTGGTAAATACTGATAGCAAACAATTAAGGGGTAGGTGAGAACTTAGATCTTCCCCCTCGGCCTCAACCAGCCTCGGTGAAAATGAGGCATGGGCAAAACAGAGTCCCACCTATGGGCAGTTACTGCAAGAAACCCACAGCCAGACAACCCCGTGAGCTCAGGGAAGACCTGGGTCTCTGTCTTTTTAGGTGTTGTGATAGCATCGCCAATGAAAGTCCACCTGAGTTAACGGTGGTAATAGTAAAAGTCTGCTATGCTTCCGGTCAGAGACAGCCAGAAAAGAATCTGCCCAGTCGGTAGCTGCACACAGACCCTTTAGGAACCAAGTCTGGGGAGCCTTTCTTTCCCAGACTCGCTGCATTCTCATATCTCCTTCAGGCTGGAAACGCTGCCACCAGATTCTAGCTAACTCACGTATTTCCATTACTGATGTACAATGAAAACCCCTTTTTAACGTTCATTCTACTAATTAACAAAACCTTAATACTTATCAGAGAAGTCATAGCATGGAGTCACTGCCTCTGAAAATGAATTTCCAACTGGTGCAATTGATCAGACCTAGGGTAGAGATTAAAACAAACAAGTGCACACATTTTTAACTTTCCAAATAAAGTATTTTAGAGAACATAAAGTAACCCCACCAGCAGTAGGCAGCAACGCAGATCCTGTAGGCCTCTGAATTTCTGCTCTGTTATTTGAACCAGTGCTTGACGCCTGAGGCCTGGTCTGGCCCATCTGCTGATTCCCCAGCAGAGCCCTGACAACACTGAGATTTGCTCAAAAATTCCTCTAGTCATGATCTGCAGAGACTATCTGTGTCCAGGCATGCCAGAAGACAGAAGTGGTGTAGGACTGGGCTTATCAAACTTTACTGCGTGTCAAGAAAAGTTGTGAAAGACTAAGATGGGATGGGAGGGAGGAAGTAAAAGAAAGGGAAAGAAAGGCAGGGATTACTGGGTATCCTGTCCAGAGTACCTTTCTGGCTTTTGTTTTTTCTCAATCTTTCATTATCTCAGCTATTTTACAACTCTGGAAGTTGTTGAAAACTGATAGAAATGTAAACGATTCTTGTCCTTAGACATGCAAATTATATCCAATGCAATGCAATGCAATTGATTATTGCTCCATGGACTTTTCGCCAGTTTTACATCTATTTATAAATTAATTCAGATTCGTGATGACCTGTATTTGTGTCTACTCTTTGCATTCTCCTGTAAATGATTAGAACATCTTAGCGGTTTCCTCGTTAATCAATGAGTTTCAAAAACTCTTTGACCCAGATTCATTTTATGTTTTCTGAGAGTCGTGATTATACCTTCTTTTAAAGATTTCACATGTGCATAAAAATCACCTGGGGATTTTGCTAAAGTGCAGACTCTGATTCCAGGTCTAGGGAGGAGCTTAAGGGTCTGCATTTCTAACATGCTTCTGGGTGACGCCCATGCTGCTGGTCCACGGATGCGCTTAGGTGTCAAACTACTCTTGTGATGATCCACTTTAAAATACCCCCGTGAGAGAAAGTGTATGTGAATGAGGTAATTACTACCTATACCTTAGGATGAATTCATTACCATAAAGAACGTTAGAGATTTTTTTTTAATGAAATTGCTGTGAGATAGGACCCATTGTCCTTGCGTGAGTGCGTGAACAAGGTCGAAGAAATCGGCCACACCCCCTGGCCCTGGAACCCACCGCCTCACCCACAATTTGAACCCCTCAGGTTTGCAGGGCCTTCTGTACATTTCCCCACCTCGTGGGAGCACATGCTCCCACCCCTGGACTAACCCCGCGAAGTGGGCTGTAGAAAAGCGGGAGGAGAGGTGGCTATTAGCTCCAACAGGGCCCCCGCTCAGCCTGTCACCTCCTGCAACGAGGAGGGCAGCTCGCTCTTCCCATGGTGCTCTTGCCCCTCTTGGACCACGGAGACTGAGTACTGGAGGGTCTCCTGGGAGCCCTTCAGCAGACGGGGCTGTACACACTGGGAGGTTTCCCAGGTTCTGCTGCTCAAGCACATGGGCACCGCTGCCTTTCTGCTCTAACTTCCAGCCGCACAGGCTCACAGACAAAGTCCCAGGGAAGACCTTTTAGGGTAACGTTCTGAACTGCTGGACATCAACCACCTCGCCTCCTGAGGCAGCACCTTCGGGCACTGCCACTGCAGTGTGCCAGGCTATGGGTCCCTGCGGGCTTACGGGCCATTCTTGTAGGGGATCTGGAGAAAGGCATACTCACTTTTTCACCTCACTGAGCCTGGGGAGAGTGTGAAATGCTGGGTCCCTTGGCCTGTGTCCAGGGCAGGTGGACCAGATCGCAGGGAAGAGCGCGGGCTTTGAAGGGCTGGCTCAAATCCTCCCACTGCCCTGATCTTGGGTGAGACACTTTCTCTCCCCAGGCCTCAGTTTCTTCACCTGTACTATGGGGACAAAGTTCAGAGCACAGACTTGTGGCGAGGCTGAGCAGACAGGATGCAGGTGAGCGTTCTGCAGAGGTCCTGCCCCCTGAAATGCTCTTCTCTCTTTGACAGGTCATTTCTCCTTGTTTCGAGCCCTTTCTGAATATGCCCCTTCCATGACACCTTTGTCCTGCTTTACTTTGTCATAGCATCCATCCCTGAGATGATTTATGCTTTTGTTTTCACTTCCTCTTATCTGCTACCCACCCCACCCTGGGCAGGGACCCTGTCTGTCTTTCCACAGCTGTGTCCCTGCTCCTACAACAGCGCTTGCACACAGGAGGCATGATGAACCGCTGTTGCATGGATGAAGGTGTCCAGCACATCAGTGGGGCCACAGAAAACCTGAGTTCTTACCCCAGGGCCCTTGGCCTGCATAGCCGGCTCCTCGTTGCCTCTCCCCAGCTTAAGTCTAGGCTCGAGGTGGGTTTCTCGCTCTCTGCCAAAGCACACAGAGAAAATCAGTTTCCTCGTGGTTCATGATTGTTTCATATTTTTCCAATAGGTCTAAGCCTGGCCTCGAGGTTTCCAAGCACGGATTGTTCTCCCCGTCGCTGCTCTCAAGCCGTACAGGGGAGTGAGTGTGAGCTGCCTGCGGCGGCTGAGTAAACAGCCCCCTGCAGAAGGTCCTGCCTGCACGGTGGAGGAAGACACGCCTGGTCCCAGCCAGCACCTGCCGGGAGCCAGCTGGGCCCAGCACACACGTGCACCAGTTCATTTCACCCTCATAACTCTGGGAAATCGATGCCATTCCCCATATTTCAGATGAGGAAACTGAGGTTTGTATAGTTCGGGGTCTTACCGGGTTACCTAGCTAGTAGCGCTGGAACCAGTGTCTGAGACCAGGTCTATCTCACTTCGCGGTCAAGTCCTCGCCCAAGGTAGAAAAAGAAAGGGTCTAAGCACAGAAGAAAAGAGGTCAGGATCAGCTATAAGGAGCTGACCTAAAGGAGGTGGCTCCTCCTGAGTGTGATTTGGCCAGATGGGACGTAACCCAGGCATCCCCTGCAGCCTGGGACAAATCACTTCTCTGGCCATCGAAGGCCTCTCTTACATGTCAGGGTCCCTCAGTAGCTCTCCATTGCTTATAGCATAAAGCCCGGGGTCCTTAGCTGGGCTGTGAAGGCCTTCCACTATCAAGCCATAGCCTGCCTTTCCAGAATGAGTTTCCCCCACCAGAGGCTATGCTCCAGCTTCTTTACCAGTACCCAAATATGCCCTGTAGTCTCCACCCCTACTCCCTGGCCTTTGCTCCCTGCCTAGAGCACCTGTCAAAGTCTGACACACCCCATAAGGTTCAGCTCAAAACCCATCCCCAGAATCCCTTCACTTAATCCTCAGAGCAGCCCTATGAAGCAGTTATCATAACTGTCCCCATTTTACAGATGAGGAAACTGAGGATGGAGGGTAAGTGTCTTGCCTAGAGTCAGTCACACAGTGAAGTCGAGGGATCTGGAGGCATCAGAGTCTCTTTACCTCACCCCTCTCTAATCCCTCCTAGAACTGACCCTAAAGGAGGTGACTCTTTCTGGGGGTGGGAGTTGGGTCCTGTGCACCTGTCCGCTACCTTTGATGAGACGGACCAGATTATATTTTCTGATCCAGGGATCTTATTCATCCTTGTTCCTGTCCCAGTGGGAGCAGAATCCTCCCAGCAGGGGGAAGGTTGACATTCCTTTGTGTTTATGGGGGTTGGGATGAAAGACAGCAGGAGAAGCGGTGAGTAGTCTGGGGGGCTGTTTCATCCACCTCTGTCCCTGCAGGTTTGTTCAGAGAGGATGCTGCTGCCTACCACTGTGGAGCTGGCTGTCCACGCCTTCTTTCCAGGGCCACTGCTGGCCTGAGCGTCCATCCTGCTTCCAGCCTCTTCTCCCTTTCTCCTTCCCGTCCACAGTCACTCCTATCCTCTAAAAGGAAACTTCATCTTCAAGCGCCTCTCTGCCCCTCTTTCCTTCTCCTTCCCGCCACCCCTCAACCCCTCTCTCACCTGCTCTGTCTTCAGCTTATAAAATCTGCCTTCCCACCAGGGTTATCCTTAAAGATCTGCTCCAGCCTAGTTTGGACTCACTTTCCTATGTCTCCCAGTAGATCTTTCAACTTTATAGGGCAACGCTTGAGAGGGAGGAATGTGTTGATAATGGTGGAATTTCAGGCATCCAGGAGTCAGACTTGTAAGCAGCATCTGGCCTTCCAGGCTCCAGCAGACCAGGAATTTGGCATGTTTAGGAGGCTGCAGATTTATTCTCTGTACCCAAAGGCTAAAGGAAGGCATGTCCAAGGATTCATGTGGGTCTGGCTTCTTCTCAGCTCATGGAAAACTACTAGGACTGATTGATGGGGCTCTGACCTGGACCTCAGTGGAGTCTGATGACTTGGGCCAAGCAGAAAGGTCCCAGGCATTCAAAGAACTGCACCATCTCGCCCCAGCTGGCCAGCTCTCCATGCTGGCAGTTGGCAGAAAATCGGGCACCTTGGTAACTAATATTGTGTAGCAGGGGTGGCAAACTCACATGCTTTCAGGGGTGACGTAAATACAGTGAGAGTAGGCAATAGGGAGTGGTGGGGACTGGGGCAACTGGAGAGTCCTGCTATGCCCAACGTAATTCAAAGGAAAATATGTCTGGCCCTCAGGCTGACTGTTTGTCCACCTCTGCTAATGCATGACAGGTTCCAAAGCTCTCTTACACATGGTTTCACTGAATTATCATCTCCTTTCTTCCTTACAGTAATTATCCCCACTTGGCAGATGAGAAAACTGGACCTCAACAAGGTTCAAACATTCTCCTAGACTCATTTCAGGCAGTCATTTACGGGTGGTGGCTTGAAGAGATGCAAAGAGAGGTCTCTGCCCCCAATTTCCCACCCATCCTTAGGTTTGGAGGTTGAAATGTGACTATCCAAGCCAGCCATTAGAATGGTGCTCTGCTCTGACTCAGGATTCTCATTTGAAATGTGCCTCCTCCCCCTCCCCCATTTACTAATTCCCTCCCACCCGTGTAGCAAATCCCATCGTGAAGAGGGGTGCAGAGGGTCCTGCAGTGGGGCTGGGCATGGACGGTCAGGTGCTGTGACAACCCCCATATCCCTCGGCTCCATGCCTACCCCCCACACTCACTCACAGAAAAGAACAGTTAGTCATGGGGCCTGGGAGGTCTGGATATAGGCCTGCTGCCCTATGGCCTTCTGAACTTACTGGAATATAGTTTCTTCCTCACAGTACAGTGATATGGAAGTGATAGTAACTAGTGATACCAGATACACTTCTAGGTACTTTACATGTATTAACTCATTTAATCCTCACAGGGTAATCCTAGGAGGTGTGTATTATTCTTAATCCCATTTTGCAGATGAGAAAACTGAAGCACAGTTCATGCTTCCACAGAATTTAGAAACTAAACAGGTGTGTAAGAGACAAAAGCTGCTCATCAGTTCCCATTCTGGCAAAAATTATCCATCTGTGCATTCCACAAATCCTGTTTCCAGGCACCAGGCTGTGTGCCAACATTACAGTAGGGCACATAGGCTTGGAAACCCATTATTATGAGCAGTATGACAAATGGGTCATGAGAAACGCTACATGAGAAATGTGGACTGCAGGAGCCTAGAAGTATGGGGAAATCTGGGAAGGCTTCCTGGACGAGGTGACACCAGGCAGAGAAGGGGCATTTCCCAAAGTGAGAATGACTGGTGCACGCTTCCAGGGCAAGTGTGAGAAGCATGTCACCTTTGAGAGGCACTAGGAGATGCAGTGTGGCAGACGTGACAGAGGAAGGGCAAGGTGGTTAGGTTTGGGGTTATATTACAGGCCAAGGTGAAGGTTCAAATTCTACCCCGTAGCAACAGGCCTTGAAGGAGGTGAGTGAGGGGCTGGCTATTTTCATTTTTCTATTCAAAATTTGCAATACGTTCAAAATTCAAAAAGCATGAAAGGTATACAGTAAAAAATTTCCTTCAACTGGCATTCAGCCACCCAGTTCCCCTCCCCACGGTCAACCAATCACATTTGTTTCATACGTGCCCTTCTAGAGATATTTTATTTTATTTTTATATAAACTAATCTCTCCTCCACCTTCTCTCTCTTCCCCTTTATCTCTTTTTACTTTTTTTTTTTTTTCCGGTACGCGGGCCTCTCACTGTTGTGGCCTCTCCCGTTGCGGAGCACAGGCTCCGGACGCGCAGGCTCAGTGGCCATGACCCACGGGCCCAGCCGCTCCGCGGCATGTGGGATCTTCCCAGACCGGGGCACGAACCCGTGTCCCCTGCATCGACAGGCGGACTCCCAACTGCTGCGCCACCAGGGAAGCCCTCTTTTTACATTTTTTAACCCCAAAGACAGCACACTCTTTATGCATCTCTGTACCTCGATATTTTTCAGAATGTATCTTGGCAATCTTTTCCGTTTTTGCGTGGCTGCGTGGTTAAGAGGAGTTGTACTTTATTTAACCAGCCCCTATTGATGAACATTTTGTTTTTGCTGATCTTTAGCTCTTACAATAAATGTTGCAATAAATAATCTTATGCATATGTAATATCTTCCATGTTCAAATACATCTGTAGAAAAGTATTGCCAGAAGTGGAATCAATGAGGCAAAGGATACATAAATTTTATTTGCATTAAAAATGTTTTTAATTGAAGTTTAGCTTACAGAAGGTAAAGTGTAGAGCTCAACAGATTTTGCACATGTATTACATCTGTGTAACCACCACCCAGATCAAGGGATAGGTTATCATAGAACATTTCCAGCACCCCCTCATGCCTTGTCCTAGTTGATCCCACCCTCCAAGGTAATGTGAACACTGGCGTGCATGTATCTTTTCGAATTAAGAGTTTTCTCCGGTAGCTTTGAGCTTGTTTTCTTTGGTTAAACAGTGTGTCTGAGGCTCATCCATGTTGCTGTGTTTAGCTGCAGCTCTTTCTTTCTCATTGCTATTTGTGTTCCATTGTATGAATATACCACAATTTATTTATCCATTCAACTCTTTTGATGGGCATTTGGGTTGTTTCCAGTATTAGGCTATTACTAACAATGCTGCTCTATACATTCATTGGGGAGACATTTTAAGATTCATGTCCATTGGGAATTCCCTGGCCATCCAGTGGTTAGGACTCCATGCTTCCACTGCAGGGGTCACGGGTTTGATCCCTGGTAGGGGAACTAAGATCCCACATGCTGTGCAGCATGGCCGGGGGCTGGAAGGTGGATAAAAAGACTCATGTCTGTTGATTATATGTCTAGGAGTGAAATGGTTGTGTTCATTTTGATTTTGGTGGATATTGCCAAAGTGCCCTGCACAGAGGCTGCTGTGGCATCAGGGCAGGTCTGTTCCCTTGGTCTGCATCTAAGCATTCAGCTTAGCACCATGTCTAGCACAGAGCCGACACTCATTAAAGCCACGCAACCCCCAACTCCAGGAGTCATAAGAAAATGCTCAGCGATCCCTAAAGCCCCACTCCGAGCAAGACAGTATGATTCTGCCAACATGCCTCACTAGAAGGATCAGGTGAGAGTGAGGGGTCAGGGAACACATTTCCACCTCCAGAGAAACATTTTCAATTCATAATAATAACCCCTTCCGCTCATGTGGCTCTGGCCTTTCTAAAGCACTTTGATGCACACCAGTAGTTCTCAGCCCTGCTCACATTAGGACCCTCTGGGGACCTTTCCAGAAATACCAATGTCAGAGTTCCACCCCCATGGTTCTTATTTAATTATTCTGGGGTGGAGCCTACACATGGTATATTATAAGCTCCCCAGATGATTCTAGTGTTAAGTCAGGGCCAGGAACCACTGACTACCCTGAACATCATCCTCTGAAATGGGAGAAACTGATAAGGTGCTAGGGGGTGGGCAGTGATGGAATAGTCTTTATGGTAAAACCATAAGCCTTCCCCAGTACCAGGAACAGTGCTAGAGCTTTACAGTTGTCATCTCATTGAATGCTGTATGAGAGAATCGTGAGGGCTCTCATTCCCCGGGTATGAAGGAGGAAATGGGCTGAGGGGTGGAGTGCCCTCAAGGCCACCCAGCTGGTCAGCGGCCGTGCTGGGTCCAGAGGCAAGGCGTCTCGCTACACACACAGCACACACGCTCATGCCTGCCTCCAAGTGCTGACCCCCATTATGCCTAGAAAGAGAGACTAGAAGAAAATGCACCAAAATGTTAACAATGGATATCTTTGGCTGGTCTGATTATGAGTAATGTTTTCTTCCATATACTTTTCCAAGGTTTGATTGACCAGTGAGCATGTATAATGCTTATCATTACAAGCAAATAAAAGTCCTTTCAAGTCGTTGAAGTAAAGAGCTTTGCCATTTTCTGAAGGAGCAAATTGAGTCCAAGAGCATCCACAGGGAATGAGTGACAGAATTGGGGCCACACCTGTCTCCCGAGTCCCACATGGGGCTTTAGACCTCTCAAGAGGTGAGACAAGCGTGATCTTTACCTCTAGGATGGGGCTCTGGAAAGGTGTGAAAAAATGTCCCCAAATAAAAATTGCTGCATTGTTTTAATTTGATTATATGTGCTCTTGTAGAATAGCCAGGAAATGCAGAAAAATGAAAATAGAGCAAAATAACCTGAAAACTCACCATCTGATTATAAACGGTAGGAAAATTTGAGGGCCTATTCTTCCAGACAAGTCTCTGTCCAGAAATATACATACAGATTCAAATAAGCACAATTTTCCAACAATAGATCATGCTGTAAGCATGCAATTTTGCAATCTTCTTTTTTCAGTTCAATAATATGTCATATACATGTCAGTGAATAGAGATACAAGTCAGCCTTAAAATGGTTGCACAGTATTGCACAGATGTGCCATAAAACATGTAGCCATTCTCCTGGTGATGGACACTGTGGGTTGTTTCTAACCACATCTTGTTTTTGTGTTGCAAAATGAACATTCTAATATAGTGCTATGAAAAACCCTGAGTAAAGTTTACTTGTAAAGTTTATTGGTTTGGTTTGGTTTTTGTAGAGTGAACAGTGACTGAATTTGGATGTGTGAATGTGTGAGTGTGTGTAAATGTGGGTCCTTGTGGGTTGAATTTGATTTAAATAATTTAATTTAAACAACCTTAACCCAACAGAGATCTTATCGAGCCTCTTCTCCTTCTCTCCCTCTCTCTCTCACACGTGCGCACTCACACACACACACACACACACACACACACACACCATTTACAGGTGAGATGTGGTTACAAAACCCTCTTGAGTAGAGCTGGGCAGAGGACCTGATGAGACCATGTAGCCAACAGCCAAGGTCAGGTGTTGCCTGCCAGCTTGGGCTCTGAGCCTACAGTTCACTCTTAACAAATGCCTGTGGGCAATGACCACACACACACACACACACACACACACACACACACACACACACAACACACACACACACACACACACACACACACACACACACACCCACACACACA
>NW_006795663.1:1837618-1845542 GCF_000442215.2 Lipotes vexillifer
ACACACACACACACACACCACACACACACACACACACACACACACACACACACACACACACACACACACACACAGAGTCCAGCCAATCTCATTCTCCCTGCATGGAAGGCTCTGGGGCGGTAATGGGATCGCATGTCCAGAGGCAGGCATAATTGAATGGCTGAGGACATTAAGTCCTTGATTAAACTGGTTGTTCATTTGAAGGGACAATTAACCCAGCTAATATTCCAGGCCAACCCAGCAGTTCCGTCCCCATCAAAGGACATATTGAGCAGATAATAAGTGGTTGTATCGCCTTTACGAGGAGTAGGGTTCCAGGGTCCTTACCTAAGGCCCACTGCCCAGATCAGGCTGGGGCCATGGACCCTTCAAATCAAGGAGATTCCAAATCTAGCCAGCCTGGGTTGTGTGAGCCTGAGTTTGTGAACGGAAGAGGATGTTTCTTCTGGGGAAGTTTTCTCTCACAGTCAAAATGACCTTCCATACTGCTTGTGTCTGTCACATCTACGTATGATGCATGGAGCTTCAGCAGCCATCTTGTGACCACGTGGAGACCTCACTGGCTCTGCCCTACCTTGGGACCTTTCCCTGCGTCATGGCTTTCTTATTGTTTAAGCCAGTTGAGTTGGGGTTCCCTGTTTTAGGCAGCAGGAAGCATCCTGACTGAGAAAATGGGTCCTTCTCATCACCCACCAGCTTTCTGGAGGAGTAGAGGCAAAGAAGGGCAGAGATAGGGAAGAATCTTCCTCCCTTTTCTCTTCCAATGCCTGATGCTAATCAGAGTTAGGTCTCCTCTAGAGCACAGATATTCCCAGTTGCCTGGATCCTAAAAGATTGAATCCAATAATTGTTATTGTTCTTTTTCTGGCCCTAGAGGTCTGGCTGTGCTGTGGGCAGAAGGAGAAGGGAGCCAGGGCCTGGCCCATGAGATACTTAGGTCAGACAGGCCAGAGTAATGACTGGCCAGCTGCCAGGCTTGGCCAGGGATCCCACAGGGTAGCAGAGAAAAAGAGTGGGCAGGACTTGAAGTATGTGGGCAGCTTGGTGGGCAATCCCAGCCCCTGCAGGAACAAGTAGAAATAACTCCCATGGTGGAAGCATGTCTCCACGCTGGGTACCATGCTATGGGCTTTGCATGGACTGCCAACATCATCTTCATCACACCTGTGAGGTGGATGCCATTACCTGGTTTCCAGACAAAGGACTGAGGCCCAGAGGGGTTAAGTGTTTTGTCCAGAGGCATACATTGAAGAAGATGGAGGCAGATTAAAATTTAAGATTGTTCAACTCAAAAGCCCTTAACCACCCTTTGTCAACTTATGTGCCCAACCAGCCACTGTCCGTTCCTCCATTCATTCTACAGCTATGATCTGATCCCCTGTCCTGTGCCCGGGCACTGTGCAGATTCCAAGAATAAAGTGATGATGGGTCCTGCCTTCTCCGTGCCCTGGGTGGGCCGTTGGCAAAGGAGGGATGACCACGGTCAGGCTCAGAGCCAGTCTCCTCACACCACCCAGGCCGGACTTAGGAAGATACCACCTCCATTCTGACCCCCTTTGGAATCTTGTGAGCCAGGAGCTCACAGACCCTGCGTTGGGTCTGAGTCTTGGCCCCATCCGCTTACCGTCGGTGTGACCTGGACCAACGCACACTCTCACCGGGGCCTCGGTTTTCTCATCCGCAGAGCTAGGATTAAAAATATCTTGTGCGCTCTTCACAGGGGTGTTGGGAGCCTAAAGGGAAAGCCTTGTCTGAAAGAGCTTTGTAAACGCCAATGTTTTCGGCAAATATCAAGAAGTAAATCCATTCACCCCCCCGTTTGAGGAAGTGGTCTTTTCCTTTTGAGTTGATTGGCAAGTCTCAGCTAATAATAACCTTTAAAATCTTATGTGTCATATGTTTTAGACTGGTCCCGGCCCATGCCATTTGGGAACCCCTGGAGCCTCATCGGTGCCTGTGTCATAGCCCCTCTGCCCCGCTGCTGTCAGAAGGACTGTGGGGAGGTGAGGGCTAAGGTCCAACCGATAAGTGCAAGCTGTGTTTGCACAGTGATTTCAAGACCAAGCTCTGCTCCAGAGCCCTGCCCAGCACTGCTGGCTGCTGGCTGTTCCCGAGAGGGACTGATGCTTTGTCCAATGTTCTTTGCGGCTCTGATTACCAGAAGGGTGTCAGAAAAGAGTATGTTTCCTTCTAGATGTAAAGGAGAACAAATGTGACTCCATAGTGGCCCTGGGGTGGAGCACATTTCTAGGTGAGGAGCAAAAGGGAGCTTAACACTGCTTGACTCACAGCAAAAGGGTACCTTGTGCCCTGGGTGGGGTCCATAGGAGGCCAAAGCAATCTTAAATTCCTGGAAGGGGAGCTTCCTGTTTTTAGAGAATCTATAGACTCCTAGGCTGACAAACCCCATATTTAAAGGTTGAAAATACCAATTTTATAATAAGGTAAAGTTGGTTTTCATTTATCTCTATTTACAAATGATTTATTGATTTAAAGGACATGAAAAGAAAATCACCCCCTGCCCAAAACCTCATGTCACTATGATTTATCTGATATTAAGGTTTAGGATATCCTGAGCAAGAACTGTGGCTTAAAAAGTGCAGAAATAAATTTTTCAGTACCAAAGAATCAATATTGCTTTGTGTTGAGACACAAAGCAATATGTGGAAAGAGCTCTGGAGGTCATATGACTAAGAAGCTGTGTGTGTGTGTGTGTGTGTGTGTGTGTGTATGGGAGTGTGTATATGTTGTGTGTGTTTTGTGTGTGGGTATGTTGTGTGTATCTCTCTGTGTACATATGTATATATGTTATATGTGTGTCTCTGTGTATATGCCTGTACGTGTCTGTTGTGCATGCATCTGTATGTGTGTGTGCCGTGTGTGTCTCTGTGTTCATGTATATCTCTGTGTGTGAGTGAATGTATCTGTGTGTTCATGTGTGTCAGTGTGTATGTGTATATGTATGTTGTATATGTGTGTCTGTGTGTCTGTGTATAGTATGTGCATGTCTATGTGTATTCACGTGTCTGTGTCTGTGTGTATGTGAGTGAGTGTGTGCGTGTGACCTTGGACATGTCCCCTGTTCCTGGACTGCGTTCTCGCAATTATAAATCAAGGGGTGAGGGCTAAATGAATCCTGGTTCCCAATGGCCACTGGCACACTCAGCTATCCTGCTAGAGCTCTGACTAAAGAAGGTTCAGTCTTCCTCCTGATCTGAAAGTTTACCCATTGACCTTTCATCCTCCCTGCCCCCAAATGCCTGTGCAGTCCTTCCTGCCGTCCCCGCACTGCTCCAGCCTCCCTCAGGAGGCCTAGCCCTTTGCCTCTGTTGCGGGCTCAGCCATCTCTCACCCTTACACCAGGTGACCTTGGGACAGCCCCTGCTCCTCCGTGAACCTCCAGCTTTGACGTTCTCGACAGGCAAGCTTCCTGCCCCTGGTAAGTGGGTGGGAGCCGGGACATGGTCCAGGAACTCTCACACACACCATGCCCCCTTCCAGACAGGACACTCCTCCAGGGCAGGGAGAAGCATGTCAGGGTCCCAGTGCCCGCGGGGGGCTTGGCACGGAGTGGGGCTGTGGAAGCACGTGCAGGAAGAGGCAGGGCTGAATCAGCTGAACCCGGGCGCCTGGAGCCCCACCCTCCCCAGCCCCAGATTTAGGACTCAGAGCCCTCTCTCTCTCACCTTGGCTGCATCACAGAATCACCTGGGGAGCATTTACAAATAATGGTGCCCAGGCCGCCCAGACAAAGTGAACCAGAATCTCGGGCATGAGGTCCATCCATCTGCATTTTCAAAGTTCCCCGTCACTCTAATGTACAGTGAGGGTTGAGAACGGCTCAACCCTAGTAGCCAGAAAATCTCTGGCACTACAGACTAAATCTCCTAGAGACTACTGAATTAAAGGTCTTCAGCCATCACTCTGCTTCCAAGTTTCCTGTTGAGCTCAGAAAGTACAGATTTCAAGACCACCCTAGAATTTCTGATTCCAGTGGTCTAGCCTGGACCTGGACATGGGCACTTCAATCAGCTTCCAGGGCCCTGGTGCTGACACAGGTGGTCCTGGTTCCTGCTTGAACCCAGCAGCGGAGGCTTCTGTGGCAGGGCAGCATCCAGCACACATGCACACCACGGGATGCGTTAGAATAAACGTCAGCTGTAGGAAACCCTAGCTTCCCCTTGCCCCTCCTCCTAAACTCTCAGGCATTCTTTGAAAGCCCATCTGATTTTGTTCTTTCCTTAGTTCAATGGCTCTGTTGCTGAGACCCTAATCCCTAAGGCAGCATACGCAGACCTGTGAGGCCGGTCGGTGCGGGGGCCACACCTGGAGGCCTCTCCCATGCTGTAGGGCCCTGCAGGTGCGGTTCTCTGCTCGGCTCACTCTCGCCCATCTCCCCACCTGGCTGACCTAAACCTGCTCACCTCTCAGTCAACAGCTTCCCTCAGCTCCCAGAGCCCCAGGCATGAATCCCAAGTCCTCCCCTAAACCACAGGCTTCAGGAGGGCAGGACAGGTCTGCTCACTACTCTGTGTGGAACCCACACATCTGCCCAGGGCCTGCCATGTGATAGGTGCTCAGTAAATATTTACAGAATGAATAAATGACACAACACACACACACACACACACACACACACACACACACACACACACACACACACACACATTCTTCGGTCTCAGTGATTCTTACCCTGAAGAGGTTTTCCAGCCTCACCAAGTGAGCAGGCAGCGAAAATGTAATTGAGGACGTTCAGACAGTGCAGAACGACAGCCATGTCTCACGTGTGTATGTGTGTGCGTGTATGTGCCTATAGGCAGGCATATGCGAGCATATGTGTGCACATGCGCGTATGACTGCATGTGGTGTATGGTACTTAGAGGCTGCATTTAGATTGAACCCACAGGCTTTTCCCAGCAATGATACAATGGCTCCTGGGAGTCTCATTTTTCTCTCTGGAATATAGCCCTCCTCCAGGCGCTGCAGGGTTTGGCCGTGCTCAGAGCCTGAGTGCCCGCGGGAAAGGGGCGACGGACGGAGAGCCTCGGTTGTCTGGGGTTTGACCAGAGTAGGGTTTGGGGATAGCAGAAAGAGAACGGGTCCGAGTCTGAACAGAGTGGGTTCAAATCCAGGGCCCGCCCTTTCCTTGCCAGCTTTGTGATCTTGGATCAGTTCCTCATGTCCTCCTGGGCCCAATGGGAATAATGCCGATGACCCACCCAGCTGGGGAGGGGCGCAGGAAGGGAGGTTCTAGTTGGTGGGACAGACTGGCTGGTGATGCAGTGTGCTTTGCTCTCACCTTCTCAAAGGGGATCTTTCTTCAGACGTCTGTCTCTTCCTCTTGACAGGGCAGGACATATGGCCAGTACTTAATAAAATCTTGATGGCTTGATTAAGCATCTAGCCCAGGGCTTCCCTGGTGGCGCAGTGGTTGAGAGTCCGCCTGCTGATGCAGGGGACGTGTGTTCGTGCCCCGGTCTGGCAAGGTTCCACATGCCGCGGAGTGGCTGGGCCCGTGAGCCATGGCCGCTGAGCCTGCGCGTCCGGAGCCTGTGCTCAGCAACGGGAGAGGCCACGGCGGTGAGAAGGCCACGTACCGCAAAAAAAAAAAAAAAAAAAAAAAAAAAAAAAAAAAAAAAAAAAAAAAAAAAAAAAAAAAAAAAAAAGCATCTAGTCCAGAGACTGGCATATAGTAGGTACTCTAGGTACTCAATACTTGCCTTTTCCTCCTTGAATCAGTGCTAGCCTGAGACTCAGGGGGACTGGAATTACAGCCCAGCTGTGTGTGTGCGTGCGTGTGTGTGTGTGTGTGTGTGTCCTTCTGTCCCTGTGACCTTGAGCAACCACATACCCATCTTCTGGGCCTCAGCCTCATCCCAAGTCAAAGGAGAGGGCTGCACCCGTGCTGTTTGCCCCCTTCTGTGTTACGTTTTACCTCATTTGACAGGATTCTGCCCAGGGGTGGTGAGGTCCTGGCTGGGGGCCCTGGGAAGCCAGTCCAGACCGAGGTGCTGGCAGCCAGCACCAATCTGGCTGTGTTCCTGGCCTGCAGGAAGCGGAGCAGTGTTCTTTTCTTACCTGTCGATAATAGAAAGCCTCTCCTTCAATTGAGCTGTTTCCTTCTTTTGCCCTAAGCTATGAGGAGTAGATTGGATGAAAATTATCAAGCCTCCTCATCTAGAATAAATATTCTTGAAATGGAGCAAGTTATAAATAAGCAAGCAGCAATATCCTGTGTTATGAATATATAATTTCCATCCTTAATAGCTGACTGGGCCCCAGGAACGGTCTGAAAATGGCCTGTCTGGTCCTGATATTTTATGTTTTTTAAAAAGACCCCCAAACTTTTGTTTCTTAGCCCTTAGAGAGTTCAGTCTCTGGGGGAAATAATGAGAGTGAACGTCACAGTAAGCCCGTGCACCAAGGACAAGTATTTTATTTTTAAAAAGCTTGGGAGAATTCACACAGAATCAGAGCATGACGGTTGGAAAGGGCAGCAGAACTTGGCTTGCCCCCCCCTTCCCCCTTCTCATTTTACAGAATAGGAAGTAGAGGCCCAGCGAGGTGAAGTGACTGGCCCAAAGTCACACAGCAATGAACTACATTCTAGAAGTCTAGGATGCAGGCCTGTCAGATCACCAGGCTGTTAGCTGGCTCTCTCTTCCAAGAGGCTGAAGGGAGAGCCTGGGGATTCCCTATTCTGGCATCCACAGAAATTGCCAGGATGATTGACAAGGAAGTTTGCTTCCAGTGGCAGCCCAAGCTCTGGATGAGGGGAGTTGCCTTGGCTCAGATGCAAGACTGTGAGGTCCAGTGAGCACAGGGCTGATTTTTCTTGCTTAGACCTGGGCCAAGTCTGCATCTCAGCCTGGCATTCCGGAGCCTCGGACATCTGTCCCTTCTGCTTCTGCAGCCTCGATGCCAAGGATTAGTGTAGATTCGCATCACTCCTGCCTGGCGTGCAGCCAGTGTTGGGGAGAGACAATGGGCTGTGGGGTCTCACAGATCCCACTGGCCATTGGCTCCTCCACTTCCTAGCCCTGTGATGCTGAATAAGCTGGCTGGCTTCTCTTAGCCTCAGTGTCCTCATCTGTCGAATGGGAATGGAGATGGCTGTGAGAATGAAATGAGATAAGGTGTATAAAGCGCCCCAAGATGAGGCCAGGCAGGAACCAGGTGCCATGAATCCCATCTGTCCTTCCAGGGCTACCAGCTCTTCTTTCCTAGTCTGCAGGGCTACTGCTGTGACCATCCCTCACTGCAGATCAGCCTCCAAGAGGCGCTGGTTTGGATGAGCCCAATGATTTTGTGTTTGCTCATCTCATCTCCCAGGGAGAATGAACCTCCTCCAGAGCCCCACATTCTCCTCCCGGGGGCCCAACAGTGTCCAACACAGCGCTGGCCACATGTAGGTGTTCAATTCAGGACACACTGAGTAAGTGCTTGCTGAGTGCTGGGTACCAGGTCTAACTACCAGCTATCAAGTGGCGACTATGTGTTATTCGGAAATGCATCAACTCATTTAATCTCCATTGTTATCCCCATTTTAAAGATGAGCAAAGGGAGGTTTGCCAAGGTGATCCAGTAACTTGCCCAAAGTGATACGGCTAGGCATGGCAGGGCTAACGCCAACCTAATGCCAAGCCTCTTTTCACTCCTCTCCCTGTCTTCCTGCAGGATGACCTGCTTTCTCCAGGATCAGAGTAAAACTGGGAAACAAATGAATTCAGCAGCAGGTCCCCTAATGGCGGGAGCAGGGGCGGGTGAGGGAGATAGTAATGGCTATGCAGTGTGTGTGTTAAAATGGAAATATCCTCTCCCGTGGGTCTTGAGGTACACTCGTAATTATGAGCCAGCATCTGAGGTTCTGATTTTGATGGCATTAGTTTTAATGGCTTTCTTTTTTTTTTTTTTTTTTTTTTAA
>NW_006795663.1:1845631-1853817 GCF_000442215.2 Lipotes vexillifer
TTTTTTTTTTTTTTTTTTTAAAGCCGTTTAATTACTAATCAGTGCTGCCTTGCAAGCTAATGTGAGATGAGCACTTGGCATCTGGGGACAAGGACCCTCCTCGGAGGACAGCTGAGAAGCCTGCCAGGGGCTGGACACTGGGCCAGCTGGTCTGCCCCGCCCTGAGAGGTCCCCCCCATCCAAGTTCCCAGCCCTTTCTGCTATTTGACACTTGTCTCTGAAATCAGATTCCCATCACATCTGGGAGGAAGCTTAGCAACTGGCTAGCCTGGCCCCGCCACCTCCCCTCACAAAAGGGGAAACTGAGGCCCAAGAGGGGCCATGAGTTGCAATGACTAGAATTTGTGGGGCCCCTTCCTTACTTGATAATTGATTTCTAGCACATATACTCATTTGCACTCCCAATTTCAATAGTCAAAAACTTTCCAATGCGAAAACCTCATTTTCTGAAGCTAAGTTAGGTCTCATTTTCATTAATAGCTTGGCAACAATCACGCAGTGGAAATTTCTTCCAGGTCGAAGCAAGAACTTCAGCCAGGGAATCAGGGTGTCTGCTAGCTCTTGCTGTGTGTCTCTGGACAAGCTGAGTCACCTCTCTGGTCTGTGGTTTTCCTCCACAGTCAAATGAGGGGATTGAGTTATCTCAGTGTTTTTCCGAACACTATTCTGTAAACCACTCTGTAAAACAGAGCATGCCACAAGATGTAAATATTTGTTATTCAGAAGAAAAAAAATTGGGGCGAGTTTACATGGTCTAATAAGTTTAGATAATGCTGGATTCAAGTTCAAGTTGTTTTTGTTTGTTTGTTGTTGTGAAGGCACGTGTACCATGTGCCTATACAATGATAACACAGCACCTTGTGCCCCCTTAGAGGAGGCGATCTTTTTGTGGCACATTTGTCAATGTATTTTGGAGCACTAGAGTTCCCAGGAGCATAGAGTGGGAAACCCTGTCGAGGATAGGTTCCACGCTGCCCTCACTCTCTGGGGCTTCTGTGATTCTAAGAGACAAGGAATTAAGGAGACAACTCTGTAGACATCCTCTTAGCTTTAAGACTTGGACCATTCACTTCCCCCAATCATCATCATGCTCTTGTTAGGGGCACCCTCAGACTATGAACCTGGTGTCCTACTCGGAGCTTTGACTTTGCTACTGGTTGGCCAGAAAACCTGTGGCGGCCACACCAAAGCTCACCAGGCCCTGCCTCACTGCCCGGCCAACCCTTGCTTGCCCTCAGCCCAACAGGCTCCTCCAGGCGCACATCTCTCCTTCCCAACCCACCCCATTCCCAGGCCCGCACCCACACGAAGCCTAGCTCAGGGGCAGCGGTCTCAGTGCCTTGGGATGAGCCCAGGCTTGGAATCAGAGCCAGATTCAAGTTCTGTCTTTGCTGCTTCCTCATTATATGGTTCTGGATCAATGGCTGAAATGATCTCGGTACTGACTGCCTACCTCTGGGGTAAAGAATAAAAGGACCTGACATTTTGCCTTAACCTAAGTCCCCTGGAAAGCAAACCCTGAAGCAAAGGCTTGTGTCCCACTGCTTTTTTAAGGAGTGCAACTCCAGGGACACGGGAGTGAGGGCAGTGATGAGCAAAGCTAGAGACAGGAGAGACCAAGAGATTATAGGCATACAGGAGAATGTGGGCCACCCAGTGGTGTCAAATGCAACTGACTGCTGTATGGACTCTTCATGGCTCCCACCCTTGCCACCATGGACGATGAGGTGACTGGGGAGAGGGTGGCTGACACCCACAGGCTGAGTTGTCTCACCCTCCCACTTGTTAAGCGCCTCCCCCATAGCGGGCATTAACTTGAGACCCCAAGACCAGCCCGCTGTGTGTCTGTTCCTGTAAGTCCTTTTCACACACCTTTTCCGCGTACATGCTTAGCCCTAATCTTCCAATTTTCTTCTTTCCCAGCCCTTGACCAACCAGCCAAGCCGTTTACCACTGCATCTTTGTATGTACTTTCCTCAGGTCACGTCTCCTTGCAGCTCTTCCCACAGGGGGTTTCCTTTCACTTCTGTCCCTTCGGGCCATCCAGATTGGGTCTATAGCATGGTCTGAAAACAGTCTCTTTTCAACTAACGATGACACATGATGCTGACCCATCTGTGAACCAGGCCCAGGTTTTCTCCTTCCCCATCAGGTGATCAGAGAGAAACCCTACCCTTAGAAGTCATAGGTGTTCAATGAGACGCATCAATGTAATGTGTGCAACAGCCTGGGTCACGTGCTCTTGTAATTTACTCTTGTCTTCTGGACAAGATTGGGCTTGATCCCAAATGTACTGTTTCTGTCAAAATCAAACTACCCAACCCTATGAGCTGGCACATTTAACACCAGCTAATGATGGTCAGGTCCAGTCCCATAGTCCCTCAGTGTCCCATGCCAATTTCAGGTGGTATACAGAGCAGGAGTTCTCTGCAATGAGAATAATGGCCTTGCTCTGGAACCCCGGGGTTTCTGTCCTATAGCTCTTCTATGAGTGTTGCCAGAGATTCCACCCAGCATCCTTGTCTGCCACAGAGACTCCTAGCACCATTAGACCTTCTAGGTCAGATGGACCTAGTGACAGGCAGCTCAAAAGACAGTCTGGATGCACAGCAAAGCCCTGTCTTGATCGCAGAAATTTACCTTGCTTTAATCATGTGCAACTTGTAAGATCTAGTAGGATATTAAATTTTATTTTTGTTGCTTTTTTAAATTTATTTTTTTAATAAATAAGACATTAAAATAGTTCCAAAATTAAAAGTATTAAAAGGGTATAAAAAGGTATACAGTAAACCGCCTCCCTTGTACCATTAATTTCCTGTCCAGCAAAAAACCACTGTGTTTAGCTTCTTGTGAATTCTTCTAGAGACATATTATGCTTACAAAAGTAAATAGAAGCACGTGTGTGCGAGTGTGTGTGTGTGTGTGTGTGTGTGTGTGTGTGTGTGTGTGTATCTTCCCGTCTCCCACCGTTTATTAACACGATTGATAGTTTACAGTTCTGTCCCTGACTTGTTTAACTCAACAGTATATTCTAGCCACCTTCACATAGCAGCACATAAAGAGGTTCCTCACTGAATTCAGAACTGTCCAGGAGTCCATTCAGCGGATGTGCCATCATCAATTTAACCATTCTCCTAGTGATGGACGTGTAGGTTGTTTCCAATCATTTGGAATCACAGAGAGGACCACAGTGCATAACTCCCTACACTTGGAGGTAGAGCTTCCTAGGAGGAGTGCATGTGTGACTTTAAGGGATATTTTCAAATGACTCCACCTGAGATTTGTATCAGTTCACACTCCCACCGGTAACGTAGATGTGTGCTCATTTTTGTGCCCCACCATCCTCAGTGGGTGTTTTAATCTTTGCCAATCTGATCAGTAAAAACTGTTATTTTGATGTACTTTAATTTGTAGGTTATTTAATTAAACTCTGGCTGTTTATACCTTGTGTCACTAGTCAGATTTAAAGCTACTTGGGCTTTCACAGGCTCTGTATTTTATGCCTTGATATATAATCACAGAAATGAGAAGGAGAGCGAGAACCAGGTCTAACTTGTTTATGGCTCTCTCCCTGGTTCCAAGCACAGTGTGTGGCACCTAGTAGGTGTTCAATAAATATTTATTGAGAGAATGAATGAACGAATGGATGGATCGAATGTGATGCTGGCCCCATCTGTCCAGCAGTTTGTAGATTAAAGAGTACCTTTCCCCCATTTTATCAATTCCATCCTCCCTAAAGTCTAGTGAGGGGGCACTAGGAAAGATGATGATAGGCTGCTCCGCACAGAGCCCTCAGAGCTAGCATCCATAGACCCTGCTGAAAGAACAAGGCCACGTTTCCAAGTTTCATTCCAAGGATTTCCCCAATGTCCTTTGCCTGATTGGACAAAGAGGTAGGCAACTGATGCAAAGGTATCTTATTTAAAGACTGGCCAGCAACCTATGATCTCTGAGAAATAGCCGGAAAAGCTGGGCTGGGCCAGTCAGGACTAGGGAGTGGACCCAGAGCTGAAAGGTCAAGAGGTAAAATTTGAGTCATGGTGGCCATTATGGGTCATAAAGAAGCCATGAGCTGTGAGGGAGGACTGGGGAAACGCTGTATGAACAAAGGAAGCTGGACAGCAGAGGGAAGGCCACAGATTTCCCAGGAGAGGTGAATTTCCTCATGTGGTCCTGGGAGACAAAAGGAGAGCTGTGTCCATTACTGATGGCTTTCCAGTTGAGTCTCATGATTCCTAGAAATGAATTTAGGATTCTATCCTTAGATTCCATGAGACCCCTGAGTAACCTGATAAGAAACATTTCTTCACTTGAGACGCCTGGGTTGGATCTCTGTTTCTTGCCATCAAAAGATCCCTAATTGGCTCCCATTTTGCCAGTGTGGGATCTGAGGCTCTGAGCAGTGGAGTCCAAGTTCTCCGCCTGCCATGTCAGTGGGCTCAGTGCCTTGCACATGGGGGTAGTCAGTTCACATTTGGCAAGTGCATGATTGGTAGATTGACTTCTCAGTTGCTTCATTTAAAACAACAACAAATCTTAGCAGAATGCATTTTCCGGGACTTCCCTCGTGGCGCAGTGGTTAAGAATCCGCCTGCCAATGCAGGGGATACGGGTTCGAGCCTCGTCCGGGAAGATCCCAAATTCCACGGAGCAACTAAGCCCGTGCACCACAACTACCGCGCCTGCGCTCTAGAGCCCACAAGCCACAAGTACTGAGCCCATGTGCCACAGCTACTGAAGCTTGTGTGCCCTAGAGCCCCTGCGAGGCAACAAGAGAAGCCACCACAATGAGAAGCCCGCACACCGCAACGAAGAGTAGCCCCCACTCACCGAACTAGAGAAAGCCCACGTGCAGCTTTATTTTTAATTAATTAATTAATTAATTTTTAAAAAATGCATTTTCCAAAGATGGTGGCAACAGTAACTCCCATGCCACATGCAACCTTGCCACTCCCCCATCAAGAGATGGAATCTAATTCATCTCCCTCAAACTTGGGCTGGCTTCGGTAACTCTCTTGTGACCAATAGAATATGGCAGAAATGATACTGCATGACTTCCGAGGTTATGTCATAGGAAACCTTGAAGCTTTTGCTTCGTCTCTTGGAACACTGACTCTCGTGATGCCTGCGCCCCCTCAGAATCTAGCCCTCAGGCTATGAGAAGCCCGGGCCACATGGAGAGGCCATGTGCAGGTGTTGTGATGATCAGCTCAGCTGACCCCAAACTTTGAGATATCCCAGCTCAGGTACTGGACAGGTGGGTAACGAAGCTTCCAGCTGAGTGCAGCCCCTAGCAATTCAAGTCACTCTCAAGGATTTGAATCTTCCTGGCTGGGACCCCAGACGTGATGGTGCAAAAACAAGCATTTCCACTGTGCCCTGAGCAGCTTCCTAAGCTCCAGAATCTAGGAGCTTAATAATATTGGGCTTTGCTTCACCCCACTAGGTTTGGGGGTAGTTTTTTTAATACAATAGGTAACTGAAATCGATGACTGGAACAGAATTTCTTTCCCCTAAAATCATGATTTCACTTCCTATTCATGTCCAGCTAAGGGTTAACAGATGCATTCTAAATCCAGTAGCTATTTCCTTAACTTGAGTCCATAAACAAAAGTAGAGCCCGTCCAAGACTGGGAGTGACTATAAAAAGAAGGTTCCTTGACTATAAGGCCAGGAGAGCTTTGTTCCTTAAAACTGGTGAAAAGAGGCTTCCTGACACATGAAAAAATGACATCTGTTTCTCGGGCTAAACACACACACACACACACACACACACTGTGGACTGCTTCCTGTGCAGACAACGTGGGCTCAGTTTTCCGGGAAACAGTTATCCAGCTAGGAAATTCTCCAGTCAAGAAATGTGGCCATTAGCTCAGGGGAGGGCACTCTGGCACAAAGGCTGACAGGGGAGCCAATCCTTCCAGCCAATGTCCTCGTGAAGAGCTGAAGCCACCAAGGAGCCCCCAACACCGATGTGTCCTCTTAAGTAAACGGCAAGCTCCTGGCCTGCACAGCACTCTGTGAAGAGCTCTCCAAATGCACAGCTGTGAGCCTGGAGACCAGCCTTTCAGGGAACAGACTGGGGAAGTGGGGGGGCTGTGACATCCTGCGGAAAGCAGGTCTCCCTGGCAGGAGGCCGTGGCTGAGGGGAACGACCCACTCAGATCCCCCTCGCTGTGCTCAGCACTTTAGAGTTTGCACAAAAACCTGCCCTTCTTGCATTCATTGGAGCGTCTCTCCATCGAGAAAGACTCATGATTTCCATTTTATTCATGTGAACTTGAAGCTGAGAGGAGCTGAAGGCTATTCTAAGGGTCACATAGCCATTAGGTGGGAGAACCAGGGTGAAACCTGGGTCCCCTTATTCTTTGTCGTGCAGCCTTTGCACTGAGCTCGCGGCCAAATTCCTCACATTTGCGGAGTACTTTACTGTTGGCAAATGCCCCCACAGGCAATGCAACCATGGAACCCCAGGACCTGCATCGTATCTCCACTTTATAGACAAAGAAACTGCCATAGAGTGAATTGCCTCAGTCCCGCTGCTAAACAAGTGCAACAGCCAGGCTCTGAGCCAGGTCTCATGGCTCCAAAGCCAGTGGTCCTTCCGTGCCGCTGCTTCCCACCACAGAGCCGCATCAGTGAAACCCTTTCACGTGTGTCTCCTTTCTGCCCTGGCTCCTGAAACGCACATGAGCCTGGGCAGGGAGGTCATTGCCAGCAGCCTTTTAGCATGATATTCCTGTGGTTCTTCAACATTTATTAAATAGCCACAGCATGTAAAGTGCTGCCTAGCCCGCAGTGACTGCCTCCGACTGATGTGGTATTGAAGGCAGCCGTGACTTGGGCACCGAAGGGCCGGACACACCAGCGTCGGGCCTCCCACTGTGCCCGCTGCCCTTTCCCAGGGTCCAGGGGCATCCACCCCCACCCCCGACATCAGAGGGGCTGTGAGCTGATCTCCTGCAAGCCCAGGTGCGGCCGCCGGGGAGCAGAAACCCTCGGGGCTGTGGCGTGATTAAACTCTGTGTTGTGAGAAAGTGACACTGTGATCTGATTCATACCAGTAAATATGTGATTTACATTTAATTCTGAGTAACCTTTCTGGGCTCCGCGAGGTGTGAAGGAATCTGATGGGGCAGGCTCCGTGGAGGGGGAGGCGATTCATATTCATTAAGACCTCCACATCAGCCAGCTGAAGGGTGACAGCGTCCCTGCCCGCCCTCCTCCCTCTCGCCCTCCAGGGTCACAGCTGCAGGGAGGCCAGCAGTCATGCTGGGGTGGTGGGTGTAGGTAGCCTTGAGGACTGGAGGGTCCGGGAGAAATTGGGAGGAAAATAAACAGCAGGTCCACAGGCAACACTGTCCAGGCTGACGGCACTCCAGATTGCTGCATTAGCTGTATCGATCTCTTGAGGGTGGAGAGGGGTATTGATTGAGGGGGTGGCAGCTCTCAGTGGCCCCAGCCACCTCCTTTGTACATATTTACAAGGCACTGTTCAGCCGCCTCTGGTTCATACAGATCTGGGCGGAGAGAGAAACGCCCGGGAAGGAAGGTTGGGGTCTCGGGACCTCATCCCCCCCCCAGGCAGCTGAGAGCAGGGGTGGTACTCCTGGCCCCCCAGGACACATGCTTGGGGTTTGATTACCTGGGCTTGGATCACTTGCAGGTACACACAGCCTGCTGAGGTTGGGAGGCAAACGCAGTGCCCTGAGGGAAAACGATGCGCTTCTCCTTTGGACAGAAACCTAGACACTCTGAGACCCTGAGCTTCTCTGTCCTCTTAATGGGAATATCTGTAATGATGAATAAAAACTCTGAGAGCTGCTGTCTGCTGGATGCTTACTGGGCGCCAGGCACCATGCAAAGCCCTTGTGCATCCTTCCCATTGAGTCCTTACCACAGCCTCTGAAGGAGCCACTGTTCTTACTTCCAGTCTGAAGATGAGAACCCGCACCATGATTACGATTGGGGATGGTGAGCCCTATGGGATAACGAACAGACCAGAGGGAGATGGCAGCGGGTCGTGGCCTGTTCTAGGGGACCCTTACCCTGCTGGAATATGTACCTCTGGTCAGTCCCTCATTGGAGTTGTTTTTATTTGCATGAGACCTGTTTTCCCAACAGCACTGGGCCTGATGCTTTGCCTCGTACCGTTCCGGGGCCCTTTGAGTGACTGGAGGGAAAGA
>NW_006795663.1:1853951-1878751 GCF_000442215.2 Lipotes vexillifer
AAAGAGAATATGGCCTCTGCCCCCAGGGGTCTTTGCCCCCCCGGGAGACCGGTCCCACCCAGAAGCCCTCCAAGAAGAGAAGGTCTGGACACTCTGTGGGTGCAGATTTGGGTGGAGAGCGAGGCCCCAGCGGCGACGGATGGAACTCTCTAGGTAAGGACGGCTCGGCCCCTTTGTGGCCGCCGACTTGGGGTGGCCCGCTCTGTGAGCCAGGCCACCCACGTGGCCCAGGAGCTGCCTGAGGGCGGGGCTGCGGCCCTCGGGATCACACAGTGGCCCCAATGCTACAAGTGCTCAGGAAGGTCTTTTGGAGTAAGTGTTCCTCAGTTGTCTCCCTGAAGTAAGTGGGGAGACAAAGGTGAGCTGGCGATTCCATCCGAGGTCTCCACTGTGGCCACCCGCTGGCAGTGATGCATCGAGCACCCAGGCGTTTGAGGTACGTTCCTTCAGCACACTGATGCAGCCTGGGCTCAGGACTCTGGGCCAGTCACTGGGGGAGACGGCCACGGGAAAAGGGCACTGAACCATCTGGGCTGGAAAGGGTTGGAGGGAGCCAGTGTGGGGGCTGTGAGAGGTGCCTGGCCCGGGACAGAACTGCGGAAGGTGGCAGCTCCTGAAGAATTCCCTGGAGCGAGGGACAGCTGAGCTGGGAGCTGAAGGTGGACAGAGCACCCACCAGCCAGGCCAAGAGATAGGGAAGAGGGCCCCAGGTGTCCCAAGGGAGAAGCTGGGTCATGAGAGAGCAAGAAATCCCCAGGGCAGGCGGTGTTTCTGTGTGGCAGGACAGGGGAGCGTGCACCTGTCCCAGGGCCCTGCAGGACACGTTAGGAGCTTTGAACTTATTCCTGAGGGTGACAGGGAGCTGGTGAAAGCTTTCAGGAAGAAGTGTGTTAGAATTCGGGAGGCTTTTTTGAAAGCTCACTCCAGCCACGCTATGGGGAGGGAGGGAGACGGGTGAGGCAGCGGGAGCCGTCAGCCAGGGGAGGGACAGGGAGCCCCACCAGGGCTGGGGGAAGCGGACCAGCAGGGAGAGGGCCAGAAGCCGTTGCTGATCTGGATGTAAACGGGGGACAGCATCCAGGATGGTGCTCTGGTTTCTGGCCTTTGCAGTTGGGAGGAGGCCGTACTGATTCCTGGCCCAGACAGGAGAAGTGTTTTGGGAGAAAGGACGATGTGCTCCGTTTTGGACCCGCTGACTTTGAATTGCCTGGTGAGATGTCTGGAGGGCAGCGGAATGCTGACCTGAGGGGCAGGAGAGAGGTCCAGGTGACAGAGATGTGGGGGTCATCAGCTCAGAGGTGGCAAGCGAAGATGTGGGAGCACATGTGGGAGGGCAGCCGAGAGCAGACCTCTAGCAACACCACGTGTCGTCAGGGGGATGCTGTGCCTGTGATCTGGATGGAGCTGCCAGCAGCAAGGCGTGGGGAGAGCGGGGAGACTGCGGCGTCCGGCAGCCAAGGCAAGAAAGTGTGTCAGGAAGAGGAAGCGGTGGGCAGCATCAGCTCCCGTCCACAGACCATGGGGGATGTGGAGCTAAAAGTGTCCACTGGATTTAGCAACAAAGAGGTCAGAGGTGGCCGTGAGAGGCCAGCCTCTGGGGCCTGGAGGGGCCAAAGCCAGACTGAGGGAGGTGGGAGGTGAGGAAGTGGGAAACACTTGTGCAGACACCCCTGGTTAAGAAGTTTGTCTGTGAAAGAAAGGCCAGGGTGGGACAATAGTTGGAAGGGGCCAGCAGGTCAAGAAAAGGATATTTTCAAGACAGAAGAGGCTCTTGGCCGGGCTCCAGGAGCGAGGTTGAGGATGCAGCAGATAAGGGGCTGATGGGTCGAACGGGTGTCTGAGGACGTGCGGGTCCAGGCTGGGCAGAAGCGTTGTGGCAGAGGCAGGGAGAAGGGAAGAGGAATGGGTGTGGATACCCAACCGTCTGCAGGTTTGGCGGTGAGGACTCGAGGCGTGGGTACCGCTGTGCGGGGATGCGGAGTCTGAGGATCCCACGCCATCGGCACAGCCCTGGTCCTTGGTCCCCTTTCTCAGTGCACCCTTGCTGTCCTCCTCCACCCTTCCACACTCCCCACAACCTGCTCACTGCCCCCAATCCAGGGAGGGGAGGGAACGTGAAAGGGCAGTCACCCCGTGGCCTTGGCCATCTTCTGTGCGGGTAAGACCAGCAGACATGGGGTGGGGCAGCAAGGAAGCCTCCTCCGAGGGGGCCGTGGCCCCGGATGAAGTGGTGGGAACTGAGTTGGAGGCTGTGGGAGGGGAGTTGGGTGAGCCGAGGGCCCAGGGAGCAGCAGGGTTGCCTAGTGTGTGTGTGTGTGTGTGTGTGTGTGTGTGTGTGTGTGTGTGTGTGTGTGTGTGTGTGTGTGCGCGCGCGCGCGCGCACGTGCGCGTGCACGCAAACTTGGGTAGGCTGGGGTGAGCAGTTTTGCTGCAGGGGTTTGAAAAAAAGCACAAAAGCCCAGAAAAAGGAATTGCTTCCCAGGCCCATGAGGCCCAGGCTCTGAGATGGAGCCAGTTTCCTCTGCAGGGAACCTTCAGCGAGGGAGTGAGTAATTTAGGGATGATAATAGCAAGACGGGCTGGTTTTTAATCTGTGCTTGACATCTGCCATGTAAAATGTCACGGAATGACTGTGTGGCAGAATGAGTACCCAGATGGGTGTCGTCCTGGGCTGGCCTGTCACACCCTCCCCCTGCCCGCTCCCTTCCACATTGTCCAGAACGAGGCCTCTCTCCTCCCACAGATGCCACCGAGACACGACACGGGGCCCAGTAGGACAAAACAATCCCCGTGTGCAGGGGGCAGGGCCTGACCTGGGTCAGCCGAGTGCAGTCTGGGATGAAGCTGCCCTTCTGGCTGTAGCTGTTTTCTGTGTTCACCTCCCAAGGCTGCCCAGGGTCCAGGTCCCCAAGTCCCGTTGCCTTCTCTAGGAAAGAGTTGCTGTGATTCGTGTTTATTTCAGTCTTTTTCCTTTCCCAGCATATGCCAGGGAGAGGGGGCTGAGGTTTGGGGGAGGGAAGAAAGGAGAGCCTCATTTAGTTTTCTTGTAAGTTCTACTGTCTTAAAGACTCTGGCAGGGGGATGGGGGGCTGTTGGCTGGCCTCCAGAAAGACAGAGGCAGGGCCATGGGGGAAGGTCATGCAGGGTATACACTGCTCAAAGGCACCCCGGCAGGAGGGGGCCTGCGGTGTAGGGAGGTTAAGTGGGGCCTGAAACCCACCCTGGGTCCACTAGCCAGGCCTGAAGCCCTGCGTGGGCTGTGTCTGCAGAGAGAGGGCGCCCTTTTTCAGTTCACGCAAAGGCACTGTGTAGGCTAGCTGAGTGCCCCAGAGAAGCTTTACGGCCCCGATCCCCAGCCAGGGTGACCTCCAGGGTGACGGACAGAGGCGTGTGATGAGAACCTTCTGGCAATCTGGATCAGCTGCTTCAGTGGCCCAGAGGAGATTTGGGAATTGGAGGATTTTCATTTCGCAGGTTCCTTGAAAGGGCAGGTGGTGGGAGGCGTGTAGAGTCGGGGTGAGGCAGGCCTCACCCTCGGGGAGGGTCCAGGAGGACAGGTTCATGCTTCCAGGAAGGAAGGGGTGAGCAGGTGACGGCACTGGCTGAGGAGCCCCGGGTTTGGCTACCAGCCCAGCTCTGCCATGGCTCTCCTGGGAGGCTCTCGGCAAATCACTCTCTGTCCCTGTGCCTCAGTTTCCCCACCTGACAAATTCAGAGGGAGGGAGGAGGTAGACCAAAGCGATGACTTGGATTTGGCGACACAAGAGACAGAGTTCTGGCTCTGCCACCCACCCATGGGGTCCGCGACTTCAGCCAGGTCACTGGACACGTCTGAATTTCACTTCTCAACAGAAGGCCACTTGTCCTCAGTCTCTTGGCCAGCCACCCAGGCCTGGGCTTGGGTTCCTATTGCCCTCCCTCTCTCCCACCCACCCACCCACCCACCTCTCCTTCCTGGTGGGGAATAAACCAGAATAGGACCTGTCTCTCCTTTAGGGGGGAATGGGTTCCGTTTCCATCAGCCCCCGGGCAGAAGGAGGAAGAGGAAAATTACAGCATCAGCATGGAATCTACAATTGGAGGTGTCTGATTCACCAGGGAGGGTGACTCGTTTCTCTTTTTTTATTTTTAGTTGCTATTATCTTGGCAAGGAGGCCTGTGCTCATTAACCTGTATGGCCAGAGCGGAGACTCTGAGAAACTGGCTGGTGAAGAAACCTGCCCCTCCTGTGTCCCTTCCACTTCCATCGCTTGTTTATAGCCTTCCTTCCCTCTGGTGAATTAATTAACTTGTACTCAGGGCCTCGGACACTCTCTGTTGTGTTTCGTTGGTGTCCCTTTGAGGCCAGAGTGTGGAGAGACCGGAATGGGCGGGACGGTGGGGCTCCTGGCCACAGCCCAGCCCGGCCCAACCTCCCTGACTCCAGCTCTGAGACCTTCCGCAAACCATCCCTGTCCCCAGGGAGTGGGACTGAGGGGGGGTTCTCTGGTACCCAAGCTTCACTCCTTAGAGGCTTGAGCGGTTTGGGGTTTTAAAAGCCACTCAATCTATCCCCATTTGCAGAGTTTGAGAATAGACTAAGGAAAAAAAAGTCTACGATACATCCCTTTCCCTCAGCAGGGAAGCAAGGGCCCAGGACACAAGACTTCAAAATTCTCTGGGCCCAGAGCAGTACCCGGCTGAGGATGTGGGCAGGGAGGCGGGATTCTGGTGGGTGGTGCAGAGAATGGAAGGCACCCCTCCAGGGGCCCCATGAGCAAAGGTGGGGAGAAGGGCTGCACAGGGGAGCGTGAGGGACCCCTTAGGATGGAACTCTCAAGCCCAGCCTCCTATTTCACAGTTGGCGAGACTGAGGCCCAGAGAGAGACAGCATCTTGACCATTCATTCAGCCAGCCAGCCATTCCTTCCTTCAACACACATTTATTAAGTCCCCAGGTGGTGGACAAAGGCTACCCTATTCTGTCCCCACAGTGCCCACAATGCCGCCTTTGTCTGTTCCCCTGTCTAACTGGGAGCCCCATGTTCAGTGTCCACCGTGCTACCCCTGGCCCGGGTCTGGCACATTGCGGGGGTTAGTTATCGTTCGGGGACTTTTTTGTCCAAGGTTACTCCAGGGGACCAGGCTACAACCAGTGCCACATCCATCTTCCCACCTCCCCACAAGCACACCCAAGGCCCCCCCAAACACACAAGTTACGTAGAAAGAGCACCCTGGCCTTGTCAGTGCAGCATCGATGCCTATCCTCTTCATGCTCTCAGCCCCGTCCCCCCAGATGGACCCGCCTGTATCCCAGAGTTCCCTCCCCCATCTCCAAAACACCCAGGGTCCAGAGAGACCCCAGGGCAGCCTTCTGGACAAGGGCACACACAGGGGTGAGTGCCTGTCACCTCCCACAAGCCCCTTGCAAGCCTGAGGCCCCAGACACCCGCTGTCCAGGTTTCCATCCACTTGATCTCAAAGCGGGTGGCCGATCCGGGCACTGGTCACACGGGGGAGGCTGCTCTTTGAACACGTCTCTTGTTGGAGGGGGACATCGTGCTTCTTTCTCCCCACAGCAATGTGGACTCCTGGACGAGGGGGTTTGGGAGGGGCTAGGCTCAGGTTCCACCCAAGAATTCCAGCAGCATCTACTCCTCAGGCCATGCTGTGCCACTGCTCAGGATAGAGGTCAGCCTCCATCCTGCTCCGGGTCTCCATCCTGCACCCCGAAGGTGACCTCTCAGAGCAGGCTTGAGGTCCAGCCCTCTGTGCCAGCCGGGGGAATAGGGTCAGGCGTCTGCCCTCTTTCAGCACCTTGAACAACCTTGCTGAGTATCAATGATTAGTCCTCATCAGCATTGGTGATATTATGAAAATCACTACAGTTAAAGCGGGCAGGTTGGCTTTGCTCTGTGCTGCAGCTTCTGTAAAGGGCTAAGAGGGAAATTCCCCACCCTCTGGCCCCAGACCCCACCCCAGTCCACCGCCTGGGGATCTTCCCTGGGCTGGGAGAGGCCTTCACATCCCAGACCCTGCTCTCTCCAGTTCTCCTGGCTCTCCTCGGCCCCCAGGGCTGAGGCCAAGTTCTCTGGGCACAGTTGTGTGCCTAAAATTACCTCCTGATGCCTGCAATTTGCCATTTTCACCTCCCAAATAGAGTGCAACTGGCTAATTGCCATGACAATTAGGTAATTGCAGGTGCAATTAGCATCTCTCTAGCAAAGCAGAGGGAGGGAGGGAGAGGGAGCCGGGAATCACAGAGAGGAAATGCAAGAGCATGCAAGGAAGACCAAGGGCTGTGAGAGAGAAGCCCGCCCGGGGCATGGGAAGAAAGAGAACAAAGTAAGTGGACGAGGAGAGGATGGCTAGAGAGGGGAAAGGGGTGTGTGCCTAGAAAAATAAATCAGTAAGCCGAGAACCCCATCCTAGAAGAGCTGATGGCCAGGAAGTGAGGATGAGCCCTGAGCATGGCAGGAAGACAGAGGGAAGAACAATGAAAGCTGTCTGTGTCTGCTGAGCTTCCTGGGGAAGCTGAGGATGGGTGAAGGACCGGGGTCTCCACACGCAGACAAAGGGAGATGGGTGTCCTAGCAGTGTTCCAGCACAAGCAAAGGTCCTGAAGTGAGAGAGCTGGAGTCTGGGAACTGTGAGAGGCTAGATGCAGCGCTGTCCAATAGAGTATTCTGCCATGATGGAAATATTCTATATCTGCACCGTCAATGCTGTAGCCACCAGCCACATGTGGCTGACGAGGACTTGAGATGTGGCCAGCTCAACTGTGGAGCTGCCTTTTCATTTTGTTTAACTTTAGGTTAAAATGTAAATAGCCACAAGGACAGCACAGACTGTTAGAGGAGTGGGGGTGAGGCTTGGATGCCAGGGTAAGGCCCCCATAGAAACTGCCCTCCGCCCAGCCCGAGAGACCAGGAAGGTGGTACCAGGTACAGGGGTACCTGGGGAGGATGCAGCAGGAGCTGAAAAGAATGGGCAGGTCCCCGTGTTTGGATGTGGACTTATTCAGCTTGCGTGCAGGCGGGCCACCAGGAGGAGATGTTTAGTGCACCATTGGAAGTTTGGGATTGAAGCCCCTACCTTTGTCCCCACCACATCCCCATACCCTCAGCTCTGCACGCGTATCTCCCGGCATCCTATTTCATGAAAGCTCCATGGTCTGGGAGGAAGAGAAGGCAAGGGCATTCCCCCTGCCCTCCAGCCCCATATTCCCCAGGCTCAAACCCAACCCAGGACCCCCATCCAGTTTTACAGCGAAACAAGCTTTCAGAGAGGTAATGTGCATTAACAGGGTGACCGTGCTCACACTCACATGCATTCACACCCAAACATACAAGTACACACAGGGTTACACAGTCACACTTGGACATGCTCCACACATGCACACACACACACACACACACACACACACACACACACACACACAGAGAGAGACAAACACGGAGTGCTTTGGGCAGCTATTCCTAGTGGTTTCGGGGCTACAGAGGGGCTTGGAGGTGTCTGCCCTGTGCAACGGGTAAGGGTCATCATCAGCACCGGTGAGTCAAAAAGGACGCAGTCTGCCGACCAGAGCGCACGATGCCGAGCTCAGAACCCCGCTGTAGGGCTGCATTCTGAACCCCACTGTCACTGGGCCCTTTGCACTTCCATGCCTCGGTGGGGGATGGGGAGTGGGGTGGAGTCGGGGCAGGGCTGCGGCCTGGCTGGGCCTGTGAATGCCAGGCTGCCTTTGGAGAGGGGCGTGAGCCCTACTGAGCGTGGCACGCCGAGCCTTGCCCCTGCCTCCCATCTCACTGCCCTCACCCCGCTCACCCCTCAGCTCCGCCTGCCGGCTGCGCTCCCGCTTCCACCTCTGCGACTCCCTTCCTCCTGGCCTCGCCAGCCTCCCTCCCCACGGTCTCCGGCCCCCACTTCTCCTGCGCTAGAACCAGACATTCCAACCCACGTGGAACTCCCACCCAAGGACTGCCCGGCGGTACTTCCAGAACATTCTTTTCTTTGCTGATACTGGGGCCTGCCTGAGAAAGCCCTCAAGGCCCGGAGGTCTCTGGACTGCAGCAGCAGGATGAATGGGACCAGCCCTCAGGCTGGGAAAGGCGACAGCAAGCTTCTTAGGTGACGAAGGGTGAAGGCCCTTTGCACAGTCCGCACCTGAGGGGGCACGTGTGCATCCGTGTGTGGGGTGAGGGCGCTGCAGGCTCCCTTTCAGCAGCATCTGGTCCCAGTGTGCAGTGCCCTGGGTGGCGTCCCCAGAACACCTCGGCTTTGGTTGGGCAGCATTCGATTTTACTGGAAAGCAGAGCACTCTGGCTCAAACAGGGTGTGACCACAGAGGTGCCCTCCATCCCTGGAATCCTGTAGTGGGATGAGTCCTTTTCCTTGTTCTCCCCCAGCGCCTGATACAGGCCTGACACAAAGGGTTGGGTCAACCAGAGGGGGCCTGGAGACTGACAGAGCCTGAGCCTCTGAGCTCCTGGGCCTGTCTGCCCGCCCTCCCATGGCTGGTGCCGCTCAGGCCTGGACAGGCAGTGGGGAGGTACACACCCGAGACCCTGCACCAGGATGCACAGGGGGGAGGTAGCAGGTGGGCAAGAAGGACACGGCTTCACATCTTCAGCCCCAAACCCACCTGCCCCCAAGGCCAGGCAATAGGACTGCCCTCACCTCCCCAAACCTCATTCTCAGGCTGCACATCCTCATTTGGTGGTCACACACACACACACACACACACACACACACACACACACACACACACAGGCCAAGGCAGCGCTCTGCGATGATTTCAGCTTGACCTCACCTGTATAAATGACAGGCACAAAAAGAAGAGCTGAGAACTGTCCTTCAGAACGCTGTTTGACTGTTGTATGTTATATATGAAAGGTGTAAATCCTAAGAGTTCTCATTACAAGGAAAACATTTTTTCTTTTTCTTTTTTTTTTTTACTTTAGATGATGGGATGTTCACTAAACTTACTTTGGCAATAATTCCATGATGTATGTAAGTCAAACAATTATGCTGTGTCCCTTAAACTTAAAGCTTGCATGTCAATTATATCTCAATAAAACTAGAAGGAAAAAAAAAAAAAAAAAGAACCCTGTTTGGATTCTCCTAAGGAAAATCCATTAGTTGTTAGAGGTTGGGGTCGGGCACACAGGGCAGAAGAAACAACAGTCTGTTTCAAAGAGAAAAGGAATTGATTACAGGATTTTAGTTGGATCCCCAAATCAGTTTCTGGGGGAACCAGAGACCCAAACATGGAGGCTACACAGCCGGGACTGAATCTGAAGGCTACCCTGCAGGTCTGGCCACGGAGTCACCGCAGTCCTCTAAGCCAGCACACTTGATGTCACCCCCTGAGCCCTGCCCACAGCTCCCCCTCGGAAAGGAGACCAGTCAGTTGGCATCTCTGCCAAACAGGGCCTCGCCTCACCTGCTTCTGCACATGCCTCACTTTAGATTTGCATCTTGTGTGGGAACACCTGTTGGGCTGAGCCGGGGCCATGGCTGCACCCTGGCTGCAGAGGAGGCTGTAAAACTAGTATGTTTCCCTGAGGAGGCAGGGACCCAAGAACCAGATTCCTAGACAGAGGAGAGTTGCTGCTAACCCAAGATTGACAGACGGCCCAACACTTCAACCGCCCAAGCCCTCTGCACAGGCCACTCCCAAAACCTGCTCTACCAGCCGCCTCTCCAGCCCCTCATGGAGGACGCAGTCCTGTCGCCACCCTTCACGCCTCCCTCCTGGTTACCCAGCCCCATGTGATCTGCCCCAGGGGGCCCTCTGCCTTGGGGCAGGTTTCTAGGGCTTGTGGGAACGGGGGCGGGGAGGTCAATAAACCACAGACTGTGACTTTCCGGTGACATTTTGCTCAGGCTGGGGCTGAGGTCGGCCTCGACACCTCAGATTCAGAAACACACGCCACCAAGCAAGCTTCTCTAAGAAGGGCTCCAAGGGGAGGCACCTGAGCAGCAGAAGGGTCCAGGACAGAGAGCAAGGAGACGCTGCTGTGTGCTGAGCACCAAGGCGGTGGCAGCTCACGCTTACTGAGCCCTTGCGACGTGCCAGGCGCCGTGCCGAGCTCTCAGCTCTTAAAACACACGCAGCAACTTTATGCGTTAGGAGCTGCTATCCCAGGTGATGGATGAGAAAACCGAGGCAAGGAGATAACTCACCGGGGGCCACCGAGCCGCTGAGTGGCAGAAGTAGGATTTGAATCCAGTCCGGCTCCAGAGCCCTCAATCACTTTGTTACATGGCCTCTCAGATCGTTTATCCTCTCCGCCCCTCTTACTTCTTCCTCTGAAAGGTGGGCCCCAAGGGGTCAACGGATGTGGTGTGGTGGAGGAACCCGCTCATAGTTGGTGAAGTTAGGATCTGACACCTGCTCTGCTTTCTCTTGGCTGTGTGACCTTGGGCAGTTACTTAACATCTCTGAGCTTTAACCTCCTCCCCCACAATATGGGACAATGAGGTCTATCTACAGGGAGTCTGTGGGAGCAGTAAGTGGTGGGTGTTTCGTGCCTGGGGCATGGCAAGAGCTCAGCAAATGTAGGACCAAGGGCACTCCAGCCTGAGCCCCTCAGATGGCTCCTGGGATAAGCAAACTTGACAGTCCCCTACCCCCATCAATACCTCAGAGAATCTTAGACCCCCAGAGGGGGTTGGGAGATGATGGAGTCCAACCTCCTCTTCCGTGGAGCTGTCCTTGCCCGGCATTATGCATATCACCCCTCTCTGGGCCCCACTGAGACCAGCTCTGGCCTCTGTTCCCATGTGCCCTGTGCTCCCTCCTGTCCTGAGGAAGCAGCCATGTGCCCTCTCCACCCCGGGACCTACGGTCCGAGGACCAGTGCTTCCTTTGAAGAGAGGAAGATGGAAGCAGGCAATGCTCAGCCTCACCAGGAAAATGCCTCTCTCTTGTTGGAATCAAGAATGTTTAAAGGGGGCTTTGAATAGAGAATTCCCCTTGAGTCAGAGAAAATAATTCTCGCGAGAAGATTCTTACTCTGAGCGGGTAAGCGATTTTGCTCTTGGCTTTCCGTACTAAGCCGTGGTGGCTACCTGGAGCCCTGTGTTGAGAATTCTGGAAGAATTCCTGACTTGGTGGGAAAGAACCCTGTGATGGATTAGTGTCGTCTGCCTTGGGTGCGGGCGAAAGACACCCATAGCCTGTATTTGTCATTCTGGATCTGAATGTCTGCCCATGAGGCCCAGACCTACTCACTTCCCTCCCCTGTCTCCCCTTAGTCTGTTTTCCCCAAAAGTTCTCTAGAACAAGGGATGTGTCACTGTTCAAACAAAACTCTCCCATGGCCTTCAACCAGGGTATGGTTGTTTTGTTTCTTGTGCCTCCCTCCTTTTCTCCTAAATGATGATGGTCTAGAGCAGTGGATCTCAACTGGGGGCAATTTTGCCACCCAGGAGACATCTGGCAAGGTCAGGAGACGTTTTTGGTTGTCAAAATGCAGGAGGGTGGGGAGAGGGGGAGAGGGTCGGCGCTGTTGGCCTCTAGTCGGTGGAGGCCAGGGATGTCGTTAGGCATCCTACAACACACAGGACAGCGCCCACATCAAAGAATTATCTGGTCCAAGTTGTCAACAGTGCCAAGGCTGAGAAATCCAGATCTAGAGAGCGCTCGGCTTTCTTGCCCCCACTAGGTTGATCTGTTGGGCTTCTACCCCAGCACCCCTAAACATCCAAGCAAGAATCAGCTATTCCCTCCTTCTCACAGCCTCTCCCATCACTGACCCCACCTTACCCCTCGGCAAGGCTCACAGATCCTTTCAGCATCTCCCTCCACCCGGCCTCAGCTCTCACCGAAGTGTTTCCACTTGGCGATTCTCTGCACCACCCCCTTCTATTCGTATAGCAACTTCTATTCATCCTTTAAAACTCAGAGTAGACGTCATCTCCTCCAGGAAGCTGTCCCTGCCTCAACCTCCAAGGGGACTACAGTAATGTAATCGGTTACCCCTCTGCATTACTTCTGTGTCTGGCAAAACTCTTTGCTGTTGTATCTTCCTCCTCCATTGTATTTTAACATTTTTATTTAAATGACCACTTTCATCCTATGACCACGGACTTCTTGAAAGAAGGGACTGGGCTTTATTCATTTCCATAAACCTAGCTGAGCTCAGTGCCTGGTACACTGTAAGAACCCCGTAAAGGAGGCTGCTGGGCTGCATGTCCAGTCTTGCCTGGGTGTGACCCCAGGGCTGGCTGGCCCCTGTTGGATTTCCCACAGCAGAGTGGGTTCAGATCCAGCCTCTGCTCCCCACAGGCTGAGTGACCTTTGGCAAGATGCTTCATCTCCCTGTGTCTCAGCTCCGTCTGTAAAATGAGGATAATAATCAAACGTACCAATGGTTGTCGTGATAAAGTCAATTAATACATGTAAAGTGTTTAGAGCGGTGCCTGTTACATAGTAGGAGCTCAAACAGAGTTAACACCGATCATTAGATGACTACCCTATCCACGTCCCGTCATAACCCTGCCTTGGGTGCCCCCTGGTTGTCCCATTTCCTCACAGACGTTTCTGTCTCAGAAGCATGACTGCCTTCCACCGTGGCTGCCACCTAGTTCCTGTCACGGATGTCTTCCCGAGCATTCAAATGTGCCAAATGCTCCAGGCTTCTAGGCTGTGCTGCCCGCCTTCTCTCCCCTTGGGCTCCCGCAGGCCCAGCTCTCCATGCCCCCATCTGACCCAAGCCCCCTCATCAGCCCCGAGGTGCCTAGCAGAGAGCCAGTCCTCTTCGACTCACTCGGGAAGTCCTTGCTGGCTGAACGAATGACTGATGGGACTTGTCAAGTGGGAGCCGAGGGCAGCAGGGGAGGGAAGAGGCTGCTGCAGGGGGGAGGAGGAAAGGCAGAGGCCTCTCCAGAAGACTCAGGGGCTGTTTCCAGGCTGGCTGATTGGTCTTGACAAGCAGGATGTAGGCTGAGCAGCCCCATGTCCTCTGCACTTTAAAAGGCCAGCGCCCCTCCTGGAATCTTTCCTCGGAGACCTGCTAAAATAATACATTTAGACCTGCCAAACCCAATCGCTTCCGTCTGTCAGGCTCCCTGCAAATAGCACTTCTTAGCAGAGCTCAGCGAAAATACGATTCCAAACAGCATGGGGGCAATCATACATCAATCGAAGAAAAACATTTTCCCCCTTCCCTTCCACCAGCCCCCGTAATTGCATTTTAAAACCGTTCCTGTGTTTCTGGGAGAGGCACCACGGTACCTGTTGCTTTTTAACTCAGAGCTGAGCGATGCGCAAAATGAGGCTAAACACAGCAAAGTTATTTTGATTTATTTCCTAACGTCGGAATTTGGAGCTTGCTGCAGGGACTCAGCCGTGAGAAGACGAGCTGATGAAAATGTATTTTTCCCTGTCGTTACTCTTTTAAATAGACGGCTGTTTTATTCTTCCTTTTTGCCACTTTGCTGTGCTAGACTGAGCTTTATGGCATCCCGGCGTGCCTGCGCTTTGCTTCTCAGTGTCAGAATGTCTGTCCCCGTCCTCCGTGCTCTTCCTCCCGGTGCCCAGAGCTGCAATACCCCAGAGAGAGCTCTGCCTTGGGGATCAGTGCTGTCCTCTTCAGGGGCCAGTTTGAAAGTAGACCCCCTCCTGGGGGCGGAGGGGGATGTCCCCAAGGCCTCACTGGAAATGTTTGTAGCATCCTTTCCTCTCTGACTGGGAGACGGAGGTGGGGATGGCGAGTTTTTGAGGAACCAGAGGAAGGAAAGGAGAGAGTAGGGGCATTTGAAGATGAACATGGACGCTTGCCACTGTTTGCCATTGGCCAAACCAAACTGGCCAGTGAGTTTAGGATCAGGGAACCTTGGCCTTGACTCCTGACTCGACCACTTACCAGCTGGGAGATGAGTCTTGGGCCGGGCCCCACCTGCAGAGTAGAATTAAGCATAACCTGCCTCTCTGCCCTGTGAGATCCAGGCTTAGTGCCTAATAAATACAACGAACAGAAGGAGCTCAGAGCCCTCCTCCAAATCCCGGCCGACTCCTGGGTGCTAGCTGGGGGCCAGGGCCCAGGCCCTCCGCCTCTGGCTCCCCACGGCCACGGCTCCTCTTCTGGCTGCACAGCGGACCTGGCCACGGATGATGGGGCGTGTGGATGTTGTCCCAGCACATCCTGCCCTCTGAACAGCCGCCTCTCTCCCCGCCCTTACTGCTGGCTTGGACAGCTCCAGGACCCTCCCTCCCTCCACCACGAGCAGCTTCCCCTGCTCTGAAGGGCTTCCCTCCTATTCCAGAGGCTCATCCACGCAGTTTTCTCAACATAGATTGTTCTCTTCCCAAGAGGAATTCCAGGGCCAGCTGTAAGGCTGTTTTCCACTTTGAGGATGAAACGAATTAATTAGCAGATAGACACGCCCAGCCCAGGTCCCTGCCTTTGCAGGCCCCCTGAGCTCCTGACACCCCAGCAGTGGCTGGGGTCACCTCTGACCGCTTGATCCCTCGTGTGTCTCCCCTTGCTCTCCGCAGCCCAAGCCCACCGGGAGGCCATTGCGCGGCACCTCAGGCCCCATATGCGCTGGAAAGCAAGATCCACGCTGGAGGTCCATGTGGCTTCTTGAAGGCCTAAGCTGCACTGCTCGGGGTCAGTCCAGCGCCACCGCCTCCTATGGGTGCGGCCTTGGGGGGACCCAGGGCACCCCCAGAGCTTCGGTTTCCTCACTGGGCCAGCGTCCACATTGAGTGTGACACCAGCGCCTGCCTAACGGGCATCTCTGCTCTTCTCACAAGGCAAAGCTTGCCCTTCTGTCGGCCCCAACATTTCCCCGCCTGCGTCACCGGCGGAGAGGGCATGCCATGTCCCTTTGCGGATGGGGACAGTTGAGGCCTAAGTGGCACCAGTTCCCTCAGACGCTGGACAGAAGATCCCGGCATGTCTCCTGCATGTCCCTGTATGTCCCTGTGGAGAACCAGGTGGCTGTGTGCCTGACGGGAGCTGTTTGCCAGCACGGTCTCAAGGACAGGCCCAGCAGGTTGCCACGGAGACGCTGTTGTTAACAGAGCTAATGGCAGCTCTGTGCGGCTGGCAGCACAGATTATAGGACCCCAGAGCTCCTGCCGCCAGTGGTCCACTCCTGCAGGGCAAGTTGCTGCCCCCCCGCCCTCTGCCCTCCACACCCCAGGAGGGCCCCAAACAATATCCTGCCCCGGCTGCCTGCATCCTTGAAAACTATGTGAGCTTGGGCAAGCTTCCCGTCCCCTTCCACACCTTAGCTCCCTGCCCATAAAGCGTGGATCCCTCATAGAGGTGTGATGAGGGTTAAATAAAGTCATCTCTGGCATCTCTGTGCCCACACAAAAGAAAAAAAGAATGTAAGCTAGGGCCATCTAGGCCTATTCCCTCTGAGGCCCAGAGCAGGCAAGAATTCAGGGCAAGAACGACAGGGTCCTGGCTGTCGCTTGGGTCTCCTTCTCTCTGTACCGTGTATTTCAAACAAACCTTGGCTTGTGCTGGTGCCACCCCACTGAAGCGCCCTCCCCGCTCTGGTCCCCAAAGGATGTCCTGACCCCAAAGCCAGGTTCCTAGCCTCCAGGAAGCCGTCCACAGGCCCTCAGGCTCACACTGACACCTCCTCTCTCCGAGTGCAAGGGCACTTCATCGGAGGCCCCAGTTTCCCTCTGACTAGTAGTTTCCTTCTTTCCAGGTCTTGTCCAGCCTCTCACTGAGATCAGTGCTCTACCTGCCAGCATCCTGGCCAGACGGCTGACCCACCCTTCTTGGGTGGTCATGAGCTCACCTGACACAGGGGGATGGAAGCCTTCTGTAAACAAGCCAGGAGATGAAACTTACTAGGTCACAGATTCTGGCCCCAAGTGCCCCACCTGTGAAATGGAGGTGACACGGTAGCTGCTAGTTATGGGGACTTGCCCTATGCCAAGCCCTAGGCTCTCTTGTCTCATTCTAGCCTCACAACCTTATTTTTCAGGCAAGGAGACACAGGTTCAGGGCAGCTGAGTAACTTGCCCAACGTCACACAGCAAGTTGCAGAGCAGGGTCTTGTAGAACTCGGGCCTGCCTGGCCCACATCCAGGAGTCTCAGTGCCTTGGATGCACTAAGAAAGAGAAGCCAAGGGGATCAAAGGCCAGGAGCCACGAAGCAGGCCCAGAATCCTCTGCCAAAGTACCCCGGCCCTGGCTGGGACTCCTGGCACTTGATTAGGCTGATTTTTTCCTAGAAGAGCAGGAGGCTGAGGGAGGCCCCCTGAGAAAGGTGTGGGTAGCTGTTTCCAGCTACCTGTACTGGGGCAAGCCAGAGAGGACCAGGTGTCCATAGATACCACTTCTAAAGGCTTCTGGAAAGTAGGGTGGCGGGTTGGGCCCCAGCAGAGCCTGGGTCTCTTGCCTCTGAGAGAAACTGTCCTGGTGAAGAGAGCAGCTCTGGAATTTGGAGGGGCATTTCTCTGCCCCTGCCCCACCCTCTTCCCTGCTCCTTGAGGACGGCAGGGGGAGCAGAGGAAGCCCTCGGGGGTATTCTCTGATTAGAGGCTGGTTCCAGCCAACCGCCCCCACCCCCCCCCACCCCCCCCCACCCCCTGCCCCAGAGGAAGTGGCTTGGTCGGGGCCTCCGAGCAAGCCGGCTTCAGTGTGGTTTCCCCCTCTGGGGAGCCCCGCAGGCTATGGAAATGATGAAGCTGCTCCCTCGTGACAACACGGCCACCTTGCACCCTGGGTACCATGGTGCAGAGCCGGTGAGACCTCGGAGACCTTCTAGAACAGCGGAAACGTGAGGCCCAGAGAGGAAAGGTTGAGCATTAGATCACAGAGAGGACCAGCTGGGTCGGGGGGTGAGACATGCACAGACCACAAGTGCGGCCAGCACGGGGAGGCGTGGATGCCTTAAATAAGCGCCCAGCACTGGTGTCTGGGGCCAACAGCCTGGGCCCCAGGCAGGTGGGCAACTGTCCATTTGGTGTGGTTTTTGAGAGGTTTCGGGAATTTGATTTCAGTTTTTGAAAAGAGCTCAAGTGGAGCGTGAATAGGGAACCGCAGAAGTATTGCAAGAAAATCCCCGCCGAGCTGCCACCTGACGCTCTGGTTCTGGTCCTGGCTGGCCCGCTCCCGCTGAGTGACGTGACGCCCTTGCGAGCTCCTCTGTCTCCTTTATCTGTCAAGTGCAGAAAATAATCCCATTGCATCAGCTTCCCAAGGGAACGACAGAAGATCCAGCACACGGAAACAATCAGACAATTAGAAGCCCCACGAACAGAAGGGGCTGTTACTGCTGATACACACACAAGGCGGGATGAGTCTGGTCTCAGAGAAGGGACCAGGATTTGTCCCTGCAAGAAAGGGTGTTTTAACAGAGAGGTCACACTAACAGCCAGCGTTGACAGAGGACCGCCGGGCGCAGAGTGTGCCGAGAGGGTCACTTCAATCCACGGACTCTTTATGACCCTTCAAGATGGCTTTCCTTACATCCCTTTTCAGATGAACCATCCGGGACCCAGAGAGGTGACAGGACTTGCCGACGACCGCCCAGCTGGTAGTGAGTGCGGGGTCAGGAACTTCAACCAAGGCCCTTCTGCTTCTGGGGCCACAACCCTATGCGATGCTAAGGCTCCGAGGGGGAGGCATATATAAGAGACAGAGAATGGGATCTGGGATTTGAGGACCCACCTGGAGACCAGCCTTCGGGAGCTACCCAACCAGACGACTCGGAGTTCCCCATCGGAAAGAGGGAAGAGTGGTCTTGGCACCTGCTCTGCCTCGTGGGCTATTGTAAGTGTTAACTTACATCTTAAGCTTGCATCTAAAGCTGTGCATGGTAACCATAATTATTAGAATAAGGATCCGGCTGCTGAAGTCGTTTAGAGATGGTTGCAATGATTTCTCTGACCAGGAGGGCTGCACCTTGGCCAGCCAGGGCACTGGGACCAGAGACCACGGTCAAGATCTCAGAGAGGCACCTGTCGGGTGAGCCTCACAGCCTTCATGGTCAGGAGCCCACACGCTCCCTTCCGCTGTGCCTGCGACCTGCTTCCACTCTCTCGGGGAATCTGTGTGTGGCATTTACAGGACAGAGCTGTTCCACCTGGGCTGGCCTCTCACTCGGACCTTTCCTGAAGCCGTTCCAAGCCCTGCTTGCAGCAGCTGTCACCCAGGGCAGGGAGTGTAGCAGAGGCACTGGGTATGGGAGGGGACTGGAGAAGCGGCATGTGGTAGTGGCAGAGGGTGGCACTGCCACTGAAAAGCCAGCCCGGGAGAAGGGGGAGCTTCTGCTCGCCTTAAAGGAATCCTGAAAGTGTTGACTTGAACAGATGGGAGGGGTCGCAGGGACTGAAACTGCAGGCAGGAGCAATGGCGGAAGCAAAGGTGGAGATGTGGGAGTGAGGCGAGAGGATGGAGGAACAAACTTGGCCTAAAGGGTCAAAGGGCAATGGCAGATCATGAAAGATGGAGAGATCAAGGCTGAACTTAGGCTGGTCCTGGCAGGAAGTGAAGAGCCAGCTTCAGGCTCTCGGGCAGGTGAGGGGCGAAAGGAAGGGATCTGGCCGTCCTGCCGGAGACTGCTCTGTTAGTGCGGCGTAAGGGGGGCCTGGAGGGGAGGCAGAGGGGCCCCAGGGCCTATCTCCCCCGACAAGGACCAGGTGCTGCAGGCCACGGAGGCGGCCATGTGACCCCCAGAGCCCCACCTGGTGTGGCTTTCGTGGTCTGCCTTGCAGCAGAAGACGGAGCCAGCCACAGGAAGCTCCACCCAAGGTCATCCCCACAGTGACCCCAAGCAAAGGTGGCCTCGGCACAGAGAGCGGCACATGCAAATGAGCACGGAAAAAGTGACAAGGGCACCTGGGAGTAAGGCTTCCTTTCCCAGGCCCCTGGTGGGAGATAGGCGGCGGGAAGCCAGCAGAGGCTGGGGGTTAGTTTGAACACGGCCGAGTTCAGCCCCTTCACGTCATGCACTCAAAGAAGCAAAGGCTGTGTCTTCGGGGCCTGGATCCCACACACCAAGCCACCTGGGCAAGTTACCCCTCTCTGGACCCCAGTTTCCTCAAAACCTGCAGAGAGAGAGGGGAAGCCTCAGCGGTCCTACTTATGCACTGGATGGACTTTCTGCTCTGACCCAGGAGACCTGACATTTCCACAGCGGGGTCATGAACTCGCAGGCCCCAGGAGGTGACGTAGGGCACACAGGACAGTGGGCGTGAGGCCACCTGATTTGGAGACCGAGCCTAACCGAGCCTGCTTCCTCTGACTCTAAAGCCCCGTGTGGGCCAAGCAGACAGAGCGCAGCCACGTCCCAGCCCGGGGCCGCTGGCAGAAGCCCCTGCTTCCACACTTGGGAGGTTCCGAGGGAAATCTGGTGGGCTTTGAGAAGGAAAAATCCCTGGGCATACAGAACACTTTCCCCTCGGCTTGCTTCCCCTGGAGCGAGAAGTGAGGGTGCTAGGCTTCTCCCCGCCTGCTGGGGCCTCCACCCCAGGCTGACTGTACCTCCCACTCCCCACTCTGAGCCGGGCCACCTGCTTTCAAATTCCATACCTCTCAGTACCTCAGCTTCCTCATCTATGAAATGGGACCAACGAGCCTTTCTCCTTTAGGATGGCTACAAGGAGAAAATAAGTTAATCCATGTAAAGCAGCCAGATGGTACCCAAATGGGACCTGATGGCGTGGTAAGTTGGCAATTCTAATGCAGACAGGCCGCTGGGGAAAGCTCAGCCCTTAGCACCCTTCCTTCTCCCAGGGATCAGTGCAGGTTAAGTCAGGTCTAAGTCAGTGGCAGCCAAGGATTGGGCCCAAATTAATATCATTTATTTGGTAAATGAAGGAAGGAGGTGGGCCAGGAAGTGGTTTTGTGCTCCCCTAGGGCTGGCATCCTCTTGCCCGTGAACTAACCTGATCACCGGCTTCTTCAGTAGGTCTGACTGGCCCAAGTCCACGCTGGCTCCTCTTGGACCAGGAGTGTGACCCTCTGGAAGCTCACACTCCCTAGGAAGCAGGCACATGGAAGTTTGGGAGGAGGCGGCATATGGCAATAATCTACACAGAACTACCTGCCATCCAAGGCCTTCACGACTCGGAGATCCTGAAAGAAGACATTACTGATCCCACTTTACAGATGAGAAAACTGAGACTCAGAATGGGGATGTGACTTGCCCAATGTCACTCAGCAGAGGAGCTGGTTTAGGAGAACAGGTCTCCCCAGACAACTTCCACCACACCTAAGGCTGAACAGCTCTGGGCACGGTTGCCTCATCTGCAGAACGGGCTTGTAGCGTCCATCCTGCACCAGACCAAAGAGGTGGAGGAGGGCAGGGATTCTAGCCCACAGCTGGACCACACAGCCAACTGTCCCTTCCCAGGACTGCCAGGAAGACAGGAAATGGCTTACCCAGGCTTCTCACTCGGCCCTCCCTTCCAGCATCAACTCCTAGCCTGGCAGGGGCTGCTCTGAGCAGTCGCCAAAGTATCCCTTGAAGGCAGTGTCTGTGGCAGGGACTACGAGGCCATGGTGGGCCAGACACGGAGGACAAATAACAGCACTTGAGAGGGCTGGGGACCCTCTGCTATGGCATTCTAAGAGTCTGAATCCTGCGGGTCAAGTCAGGGGAAGGATCTAAAGACACACAGATGATGACGGAACAGGCCTGGTGGGGAGCTGAGAGGAGTTGGTGTTCCAGCCAACACCAGCCAGAGGAGTCGGTGTTCCCCGAAGGAGGAGGCCAGATGACATCACAAAGACCACAGGAACCGAACCGAAACTCCACCCTGTGTGGGCAAGGCCTGGGGGCTGAATGGGAAGCATCTCAGTCCTGGAGTCCAGACCCCAGGCCACACCCCTTGACCCCATGACTCCACAAAGGGAGGACTGCAGCCTGGAGTTCCTACCCAGTGTGTCTCTGCCTTACCCTCAGCAGCTCTGCCAAGAGCCCATTTGATCCGTTAATAAGTGCAAGTATGTATACCTTTAGAATAGATGATACAGGCCTGCTGTAAAGTATCAAAAGGTACAGAAGGGGACTTCCCTGGTGGTGCAGTGGATAAGACTCCACGCTGGCAATGCAGGGTGCCCAGGTTCCTTCCCTAGTCAGGGAATTAGATCCCACATTCATGCTGCAACTAAGAGTTTGCATGCCACAACTAAGGAGCTGGCGAGCCGCAACTAAGGAGCCCACCCGCCACAACTAAGACCCAGCACAACCAAATAATAAATAAATAAATATTTTTTTAAAAAAGAATAGTACATTAAAAAAGAAAAAAAAGTACAGAAGCGTGTGCCATGAAAACCAAGTTCCTTACCTCTCTGGCCCTCTCCATCAACTCCCTCTTCAGAGGCCTCCACCTAGACTAGTTTCTCTAAACTTCCAGATACTTTGTGCTTTTGCAAACACAAGTGCACATGCATGTGCGTGTGTGTGTGTGTGTGTGTGTGTGTGTGTGTGCATATTCTTTTCCTCTCTTTTCATTCAAATAGTAGCAGATATTGGAGCCCTTTCCTTATAGGAACACATAGAAGCCACCCTTTTCTTGCAGTTTAAAGAATAGTAATTATTTTGTTACATTTTGTTCTGTGGGTTGAGATCCGGTAACATTGGGAGGGCGCCTCGTTCCACGTGGTGTGGCCTAGGTCCCTCCTGTGCTGGTTCTGTGTAGAATTCTGTTGTGCGGACAACGCTGTTTACTTAATGGCCCTTATTGATCACTCAGCTGATATTCAGCCTTTTCCTTTTATAAATAAGGCCACAATGAATGGCAGAGTACACACTTCACACATTTATCTGCAGCATGTCATCCTGGAGTTGGGTTCACTGGGTCAAGGGAAGAGCGCGTGCAGCTGTGACAGGGTTGCCACTTGCCCTCCCCAGAGGTGGCCTTGACCCCTGTTCCCGCCCGCACTCTCCGCCTGCGCCTACCTGCTCCATCGCACAGAGCTGCAGACTTTGATCTTTCCCATCTGATGGTTGAAAGAGGGTCTCTCCTTGAAGTTTTCATTTGCATTTCTCTTACGAGGAAGGCTAAATTCTCATGTATTTAAGAGCCATACATATATTCTTTCAAAAATTGTCTTCCTGGGCTTCCCTGGTGGCTCAGTGGTTGAGAGTTCGCCTGCCGATGCAAGGGACGCGGGTTCGTGCCCCGGTCCGGGAGGATCCCACATGCCGCGGAGCGGCTGGGCCCGTGAGCCATGGCCGCTGAGCCTGCGCGTCCGGAGCCTGTGCTCCGCAACGGGAGAGGCCACAACAGTGAGAGGCCCGCGTACCGCAAAAAAAAAAAAAAAAAAATTGTCTTCCTATTCTGGGCCCATTGGTAGAATTGGGGCATCGGCGTTTTCTCCTTGCTGGGCAGGAGCTCCTGGTCCCTTAAAGACATCAGTCGTATCTTTGCCATCTGAGCTGCAGGGTTTTTTCCTCAGTTGATTGTTTGTCATTATGCTTGGGGTCACCCGCTTCAGTTCCTAATCCCCAGCGTGACTCTGAGCTGGGGGCTGGGGGCCTTCCCAGGCTCATGTTCTCATCTATGAAATGAGTGGGGCTTCTCCAGTGTCTAACGTCCCTCCCGGTCCCACTGGTCTGAGATAGAGGTCTAAGCTCTGAACGATCAGACGGGGAGCCAAGGGGCTCTGAGTGCTGAGACAGCGGTGGGAATGGGCTAGAACAGGACAGGGCCGGAAAGAGGAAGTGGGCGGGGGGAGACAAGCGGCTGGCTTCAGTGCTGCCCTGGGCAGGCTTGCAAAGCCTCCTTTTCCCAGTGCTCAGGGAGCAGGGGGCCCAGAGCACCCAGACAAGGTCCAAAGGGGCCCGGATCTCTGGGCTGTAACCGTGGAGGCCTCCGCCAACCCTGGGCTTCAGAGTCCAGCTGGGATGGGGCAGGTGAGCCCCTGCTCCTGGCAGGTGGCCTGGGAGACCCCATTCTGGCCTGGCCAAGCTCCAGGGACCCAGGCCCAGGCATCATCCTGGGAGAGGGAGGCTGAGACCCAGACGCCCAAGGGATTAGCCCGAGGCCCCCAACCGGAAGGGCAGCTGTACCACATGAACCCAGGGTTCCCAGGGGTCAGCGTCCTGTTCCGCACCTGGGCCAAGGCCCTGGAAGGCTCTAGAAGGAAGGCGGCATGCCTGCCAACGATAGGAAGAGCTCCTGTTCACAGAGCTCTCCCTTGTGTCCAGCTCTGTGCAGGCACTTGACCCTTACCCTCCACCTCATTCTCTCCAGCAGGTCTCTGGGGACTCCGTTGTGCTGCTTTCTGACAGATGAGGAAACGGACACACACAGGGGAAGCGGGGCGGGAGGAAACAGCCGCTGTTGCTCAACAGAGAAGCCCAGTCTGAGCCCCAGGGGCTCACACTAGGGCACTGCCTGGGGCGCAGGCCCCCTGTAGGCTGAACACAGGGGCCTAGGCCTTCCTTCCCAGGCTGGTCCCTGACGTGTCCTTGAATAAACTCTGAGAACAGCGCTGCCTTCCTCGTCCCCGCACACAGCCTAAGGCCTGGCTCCGGCCGCGGCTCTGTTACTTTTGTTACGTGAATCAGAAAAGTTTTCTGGCCCAGGAATCATGGCGTGGGGGGAACAGCACTGCATAAGGGAGCAGAACTCTGGTTGGGGACTTGAGGAGGCCCCTTGGACAACCTTCCCCTCTGGCCTTGGCTGCTCATGGAAGGAGTTGGGCCAGATCGGGCGTATGGTCCTTGTGGGTCAAAGCGGTGCCATATCCTGGAAGCGAGGCCCCCTCCCAGAGCACCCGACACCTCTTCATCTCACCCCGGTCCACGGGCGCTGGTTACTCTGTGAGGTCCAGGAGGGCAGTGGCCAGGCGGGTCCTGTTTAGCTCTGAGTTCCATCACCCAACACACACGCGTAGATGTTTGTTGAATGAATGAACGAGTGTACATGACACCGCTCTGAAGTGGCTCACTGTGACCCAGTGCCTCTTTGATAACAGGTGATGGGGGATGTGCAGGTTGTCCCCTCTGTGAGGGGGTCAGAGGCTCTAGGGAGGGGAGGATTGCTCAGCAGGGAAGATGAACTTCACTACTCTGCCACAGGCCACATCTGGACGGCCAATGGGGAAGGCAATCATGCTGATCTGTGCCCGTCCCCAGAGCAGCACCTTCCCTGCTTCAGGCTCACCCATGGATTCTTCCTTGAGCAGAAACATTTACACTTCACACCCCAGAGAGGAGGTCAGGCTTGGTAGAGGGTGGGGAGCGGGTGGGAGTGGGTGGAAGTGGGCAGAGAGACAGTCTTACGAGCCGAATGGCTCCCAGGCTACCTCCCTCCCCAGCTCCCGGCCTCTGTGCCTGAGCAGGTGCCCTGCTCCTGCAAAGTCAGCAGCTCCCTGCCTGTGTCTACCAGGTTACTCAGCAGGGAGGGAGTCCTCACCTGCTTTAACCCTCTCCAGAATGTTCACCGGGGGAGGCTAGGTGGGCAGAGCTGGCCTCGTGCCAGCTGGGGATGAGGGAGAAAGGAAGGCAGGCCTCCACTCCCACGTCTGGTCCTGGCTGCTCGGAGGCCACCACGGCTGGCAGGCTTTATCTGCTGGGTTTCCTTCGTCTCCTGTCTGCTGGGGAAGGAAGATTAGAGGCGGGTGAGTGTCATGGGCTAGGCAACAGCTGGAGGCAGACAGCACTGGGGGGAACCCCATCTCTGCTGTTTCCAGGCTGAGTAGCCTTGGGCACGTGACTTAACCTCGGTGGCTTAGTTTCCTCATGTACGATGGAGATAACCATGATAGTTTCCATTTCATAGATGAATGAATACACGTGAAGCTCTTGTCGTGAGCTATTTGTATTAGTCTTGGCTTCTCTGATATCTTCTGCCATTCCATGGGTCAGGTTCCCCCCCCCCCC
>NW_006795663.1:1879740-1897939 GCF_000442215.2 Lipotes vexillifer
CCACCCCGTGACAGGGCCTAGGCAAGCCATTTTTCCTCCCTGCCAACTCCATGAGATGGGGATTATTATCTCAGTTTCCCGGATCAGGAGACTGGGGCTCACAGCTGAGTCATTTGCTCAAATTCCAACAGCTCGTAAAAGGCAGAGGTAAGGCAGACCCCAGGTTTGCCATCTGGAAAGATTAGGTTCTGTCCGTGAAGCTGTCGTTTCCCTGCCACTAAACTCCCCATGTGACTGTGTGTGAGTCACTGGGTCTCTTGGGTCTCGATTTGTTCATCTGTGAAATGGCCTAGGTAGTGCCTCTGCTGCCTCATGCTTAGGAGATCTGGTTCCCTTCACTTCTGGCTGCCTTGTCTGTGCCCCACGGGGTGCATGGACATGTCCCCCAGGGGAGGGGGAGGAAGGGGAGCAGGTTTAGACCCTGATTTTCCCCTTCTTGGTTGTGAGGCCATGAACAAATCCATTCCTCAATAATTCAATAAATACCTAAGTAATGCTGAACCTAATTGAAGTGAATTGACTTTGAGGCCAGATCGCAGGCTTCATCAGATCCTGTAGAAATTTGGTTTTTCTAAATGCTGGTCCGTAGATCCAAAAGGCCAGTTTTGACCCCTTGTATCCACTTCCTTCTTGGGAGGAAGTGAAGGGGTGAAGGAGGGAGGCGGTGGACAGAGCGAGTGGGGTTCAGTGATGGCTTCCTTTGGAAAACGTCACCTTCCAGCAATACCCTCCCACATACTCTTTCCAATTCAAGCTGAAAGATGCCAGAAAGGCTCATGCCCAGCAGCTAAATAGAAGCTATGTGCAGGTTCTTCCTTTGTTCTCATTGCAGGTGGCATCCGTGAGTACTGGCAACGTCCGATGGCTAAGCTGTAGCTTAGGGACAAAGTGGGACCTGCAGAAGGACATTTGGGCGTGATGGGCAAGGAGAAGTTTGTCAGTGTGCTGTGAGTGAATGACAAGTGTGCAGGCCGAGAGGCTGCCATGACGCAAGCCAGACATTTTTGGTGTCCACCTCCTTGACCTCGCAGAACCCGGCAGAGGTGACCACTTCCTCCTGGTCAACCGCTGAGCTCTGGGGTCTGTGCTTCCTTCTCGGTCTCCTTTGCAGGCCAGGCCTCCCCCTGGGTTGTGAATGCTGGCCTCCCTCCAGGGCTGGGAGCCTCTCCCCGGCTGACTTCTCCAAGTTCATCCCATTCACTTCCTCCTGGTGGCCGAAGGGCAAGCCCCTCATCAATTGCTTCCATGACGATGGCTCAGTGACCACCCGGACCAGACGACTCAGAGGGAGCTCTCTCGCACTCCACAGCCACCCCAAGACTGCAACCCAGAGAGCCACCCAACTGTGTGCCTCGCAGGCACCCTCGAAGTTAAAATTTCCTAAAGTGAGTCCATTAGGTAACTCCTCCTCCAGCCCTCCCCATCTCAGCAATCAGCAACGGCGTCCACCAAGGTGCGCAAGCCACAAACGGACAAGCCAGACAGCTCCTGTTCCTTCCCCCTCCACAGTCAAGCCACCTCCAAACTGGGAATTTTACCTTCTAGAAATCTCCTGGATCCCCCTACTCATCTCCATCCTGACAACCTGAGTCGTCTTTTGTCTGGAAAAATACAGTAGCTCCTAACTGTCTTCCTACACCCACTGTTGCCACTTCCAATCTGGATTCCACAACGCTGCCGGAGTGATATTGCCAAATGCAAATCAGATCATATCAATAGTCCGTGGCCTTAAAACCAACAGTTGTTTCTCACTGATTTGGGGTTAAAAAGCCCTGCTCATTAATATGCAGAAAAAAAATCTCACTTACCCTTTCCAACTGCCCCCTCTGGGTCCCTAGTCCCTGACATGCTCCCTTCTGTCCTGCCCAGGACCTTTGCACATGCTGCCCCCTCTACCTGGAATGCTCTTCCCACTCCGCTTCCTGGAATTACTTCTATTCATCCTTCAGGCCATGCCTCCAGCATCAGGGAAGGCTGCCTTGACCTCCCGATCAGATCAGGCGCCTCTAATAAAGGCCTTGTCACACTGTCTGTCGCTCACGTCACTGGCCCCAGCTGGAATCTTGCATTTGTTGGCATGGCCATTTGATTAGCATCCGTCTCCTCCTCTAGACTGTGAAGCTGGGGAGGTTTCTGCTTTCAATCACCATCTTATTCCCTGGAGCCAGCCCTATAACTCACACAGAAGAGGCTCAGTGATGAATGAACGAATGAGTGAATGAATGAATGCAAGCGAGCAAAGAGGGCTTGTGTCTGAACACGTGCCCCTTCCACAAATGTGAGGGTCCTACTACAGCCAGGCTGGCCTCCTTGCTACCCATGAGACAGCGTCCTCAGTCCCACCTCCTGGGCTTCGCTCTTCCCCCTCTCCCATCCTGTCAACCCCTGACCTCTCCCCAGCACCTAGCTAAATTCACCCCTCTCAAGTCTGGGCTCATGTTACATTCCAAGAAACAATCATGAGACGGTCACCAGGAGGATGGCTGGGAGGGGACATTGTGTGTTGAAATGCTTTTCTACCCATATTGAAAATTGACTCAATTCCCTCCAGCCTGGTGGTCCCCGGTAAAGAGAACCTGAGTGATAAAAACATATGCTTTGGTCATATTTCCAGAGGCAGAAACTTTCCCACTCGCAGTGGGGGTGAGGTCTAAGATATCTCCAAATGCTGTCAACCCCTGCTGAGAATCACATCTCGCTTCACCAAAAAGCTCTCAGGAAATCAACTGGAAAGCTCACCAAGCATGAACGGGGAGGCTGGGCCCTGGCTGGGGGCGGGGGGAAGCTACCCAGTATGATCTGAACTAAGCCAAGCCCTGGAGGTTCCCTGGAGGAGCAGGGAGGGGCGTGGACTTCCCACCACCTTAATGATACCAACACCTCATTTACAGAAGGGACTTTCAGAGGCTGAGCTCATGAGGGGAAGTCAGGCTGGGACTGGCTTAGAAGTCAAGCACCTCTGAGGCCTCTGAGAACTTAGGCAACATTTAGGGCCCAGGTGTGACACCAAAGATGAGAATCGGGACAGTCCCTGCAGTGAGGATAGAGAAAACATCAAGTCCCACATCCTGGCCATCATTTTCTGAGCGCTGAGGAACAATCCAGTGCATCAGCAAAATCTTCAAACAGCAGGGCCAGAAAGGGCCGTAGAACTCATCTAGTCCAATCCCCCATTTGATAAATGGGGAAACTGAGTCCGGAGAGGGCAATGGACTTGCTCGATGGACTTGCTAAGACACTTAGTGGCGTAATTAGAGCCAGAGAGCCAGTCTCCTAGATTTATCTGCCGCATCCAACTACATTCCAATTTGGATGGCTCAGAGCTGTCGCCCTGCCTGCCTGTCGCTTGTGCACACTGACAACTGCCTGGGAAGGCTGAGGAGAAGCTGATGGACAGATGGAACTGGCCTCTCCTGAGCTGGACACGTGTTGAATGAATGCAGGAAGGGGCCAAACGCAAAACTAACATTTGCCGAACACACATCACATGGCAGATACTGTGCTGTCTGTGCAGCATCTCACTGTGGTGGACTAAAGATGGCTACAATTCTTTGCTTCTCCTTCCAGCAAAAGGTGAAACGTGATCCTTCAATCTAGGCTGGCCTTAGGGACTTGCTTCCCCAAACAACAGATCACTAGAATGCAGTGGAAGTGACATGTCAGGACTCCTGCGGCTAAGCCGTGAGAGGCCTTGCGGGTTCTGCCGGGATTTCTTGGTCTCAGGGTGCAGCCTCTCAGAACCCCATTCTGTGAGAAGCCCAAGCACATGGAGAGGCCCCGTGTGACCACTCGGGTGGACAGCCCCAGCCAAGGTCTCAGCCGAGAGCCAACATCAAATGGCAGCCATGGGTGTGAGCTAAGGCTTTCTTGCGAGATGCAACCCCCAGGGAGCGAGAGTGAAGAAAACATGGGAAGGCGGAAAAGCAATGCAAGGTGGGGTGTAGCTGAGCTATAGCCACAGCTCTTCACAGTGTTTCTCAGCCACGTCGTGTGGCTTCCACGTGTGGAATCGCTGAGCCTGGGAACAGGCCACTGAGGGCAAGACAGGAGGGCTGTATCTTCCGGCTCTTACCCATCTCCTGTCTCCCGAAGGCCAAGGTTTAGCTCTACAGAAAGCTAACACTCCCCTGCAAGTTGGGGTTGCATTGGAGCTTTCCAAGCAGCCCCTGGGGAAGCCAGATCCTACACCCCATGGCACAGCACTTCATCTGAGCGCAGAGTGACAGGACCTGTTCCACCAGAGGGTGGGTCCACTCCGTGGACACCAGAGCCACCACGGCTCCCGCCACAGTGGGCATGACGGGGTTCATGTCAAAGCCAGACCCTCACCCCGGGGGGAGGCTGCGACGGCAGGTGGTCTGAAGAATAAGGTGCTGGGATTTTCCACTGGGAACATGCCAAGGCCGGGAGGCACGGCAGGACTAAGCAGCTCTGAGAAGCGTATAAACTAGATCTGGTGTGAAAACAGGTCACCACTCAATACCTGGGAAGGCATCGTTCCTGGAGAACAAAGAGGCTGCGGGTGCTAAGACCCTACAGAAACAGCAGGGCCAGGGGCGAGCAGCCTCCCACTCCAGGTGCAGCCCACGACTGTCTCCCTCCCTCGGGGCCCTGTGCAGCCCCTCTCTCCGCTCACGTTCTCCACAAGCACCCCCTGAGATGAGGAGTCATGGGAAGGCAATTGATTAGGGCCGCCCTCACAGGAGAAATCAGTCAAGGATTGGCGGAAGCAGCACAGGGTGGGGAGGAAAGCAAACCAGAGCGGAGCATGACCTTGGCAGAGCCCTGCAGAGGGTCGCCTCAGCCTGATCCAGCAGGGAACTCCGCCATGTGAGTCGCTCTCCAGAGTTATTCCAACCCACACAAGAGAGCTCGGTTTCCGTACATCCCCACCATCCATCATCAATCAAGAGCTACCAGTGGGGGACTTAAATTCCCAGGCACTTCTGGCTCTCTGCTAACCTCTGAAAAAAGAGCTGCTGGAGGATGAACACAGAGGCTTGCCAAACATGGAAAAAGAGGCATGTGAGGGATCCCAGTGAAACCCCAGCATCTTGCTGTTCTACACAGTGTCCTGGCCCACTGCTCGGAGGAAAAGGAAGCAACCGTGTTTTCACAGACACAAGTACTGCTTGTGCAAGCTGTGTTTTCAGAGCTCAAGGGGTGTTTCTGAAGTGCAGTGTGGGGCTATATGTGGTCCCCTGTCCCCTTCTGTCCAGGGTTTTGGAAGTCCACCTGGCTTTGATGAGCAATAAAAGTACTTGTTGGGGCCTAAAACCCCACAGGTTTGATGATATGATGACAAAGAGGAGGAAGAAATGTGTTGGTGTTGAATTTGCCCAATGTCCCAGGCTCCTATGTGTTTTCCTGACTTTGGATTTCCAGAGTCCACATCTTGGGCTATAACGGAGGAATTGGATCTATGAGTAGATATTCAGTCTCCCCCGGGGCCCCATAGAACATTGAACAATGCCACAATCATTCAGGACTATATAAGCGGAGTTGTTTTACTCTTCCGGGCCTTGAAAGGTTTCTCTGATCGATCACTAAATATTGATTGTAACTGACAATACTAACTACATCAGTCATGGTAACAGCAGACAGTGATATGGCACTTCTAGGTGCTTTTCCTACATTAACTCATTGATCCTCACAACTACCCCAGGAGGTAGGGACTGCTGTGATCCCCATTTTACAGAGAAGGAAACTGAGGCAAGACCACAGTAAATGAACTTGCCCAGTTACACAGGCAGGCAGTGGAGGGCCCAGGATGGCATGCCAGGCAGCTCGGTTCCAGAGTCCATGCTTATAACATTCCCTTTCCCACCTCTCTTGGTCACAAAGCACTTCGCTAGATTGGTGTGGCAGAGTATACTTTCCAAAGATGGCCAAAGCAAAATCTCCCATCCTACAGGTTCCGCTCACAACAGGACTTGGACATTCCTTTCAGTAAGCGGTGGAGTCTGTGTTCCCTCTCCTTTGAAACTGGGCAGGGTTTTGTGACTGGTTCAACTGATAGAATACAGCAGAAGCCACTCTGTAATTTCTGACAAAGGTCATAGAAAAGGACCCAGTCTCCACCTTGCTCACACAATACCTCAGCCTCCATGGAAGCAGTCAGACTGCTCTGAGGCCACCACGCTCTGAGGAAGCCCAATCTAGCCCACATACAGAGTCCACCTGGAAAAGGCCCCAAATCCCAGGAAATGAGAGATGCTTGGCCAGCCTCCAGATACTCCAGCCTCAGCTTTTGCAGGTCTAGTAACCTTGTGACAAAAACCACAGAAGTAACCAGAGCCAGAATCACCCAGACAAGCCCTTCCCGAATTTCTGCCCCACCAAAACCAGGAGATAATAAAATGATGCAGCTATAGTAGCTGGAACAGTTAGCAAACCAGCACAGACTCTGTAGGAAATGGAGCACCACAGAGAGGAATTAGGTAGAGGTGAGAGAAGGGAGCGCCCCTGGGGGCTGAGGTGGCCAGGGGAGACTTCTTGGAGGAGGAGGGCTTGTGCTAGCCTTTGTAGGATGACAGGATTAGGATAAGAGGAAAGGCAGCAATCAAAACCTCTGAGGAGAGGTAGGATGGTGTGAACGAAGCTGTTGAGGTGGGAAGGTAGATGCCATCCTCAGGATACAATGAGGAATTCATTAAACTGGAGCAGAGGGATCACACAGGGCTCATACAAGAGTGAAGGTGAGCTTGGAGAGGCAGCTGGGGTCTCATGGAGAGCCTTGGATGTCAGGCTACCTGTCTGAATCTCACAGCCATGGGGAGCCATGAAATAACGACAGCAGTAGTATTATAAAATCAGTTACCATTTCTTGAGCACTTGCTATGTACCAGTGACTTTGCTAAGACTTCACATTCAATGTTGACAAAACCCAGTGAGATGTTGCAAAGCCCATATTACAGATGAAGAAACTGAGGCTCAGAGCATTGAAATAGTTTGTCCAAATTCACTCAGCTCTAATAAGTGTCAGAGCTTACATTCAAACTTGGATCTGAGGGACTTCCTTGGTGGTCCAGTGGTTAAGACTCCACGCTCCCAGTGCTGGGGGCACGGGTTCAATCCCTGGTTGCGGAACTAAGATCCCAAGTGCTGCACGGCGAGGCCAAAAAAAGAAAAACAAAAAAACCCTGGATCTGTCCAGCTCCTAAGCTCATGCTTAAGAACACACTCTCCTGGAAGATGTTCCCCCCAATGGGATGTCACAGTCAGAGCCAAGTATCTGAAAGATTACTTAGGCACCATTGGCAAGATGGCTTTGGGACGGCAGAGTGGGAGGTGAGTCTGAAGGTAAGAAGTCCCGTTAGGAGGCTGTAGCAATTGTCTTGATGACAGGGGATGAGGGTCTTTCTTCACTAGGGTGGGGTCACAAGCTTGAGAAACCCAGGGACAAGAGAAAAAATTCTTCTCTAAAAGGAGAAAGAAAGTTGCAGTGGTGAAGTTATTCAAGCCTTGGAATCTGAATCTAGCTCTCATTTTGGGGCCCGTCCTTCGTCCTCAGGGTTTCCTTCCAGAAGGGAGAGCCAGGAAGTCTAATCTCAGGCCCTCCTTGACCTTTTAAAATTGCAACACGGAAAAAGAGGAGCACACATGTAGACACTCTCAAATCACCATCTACTGGGTTTTCCGCAGAGCAAATTCAATAGAAGAAACGGCACCAAGGCTGGTTTTGACATATGGTGCTTGACTCTGAAAGTCCTGGGTTCTCACACCAACTCTGCCACTCACCAGCTGTGTGGCCTTGAACAAGCCACTTCCCCTGTCTTGAAAATCACACCCAGCACTGTCGTAGTGTGCCTATCTCGGTCCATCTTGAACCCCCTTAAGAAGAATGTGGCCCTGAGGACCGTGTAGATTTGATTGACGGTTGCCCACAATACTGCACCCTTCCCTGTACCCACATTCTTTGCAACGTGACCTTGCAGCTCCTCCCTCCAAGAAGTGGATCCAGCCCCCACCCCACCTTGAATCTGGGCTGGCCTTGTGACTTGTTTTGGCCAACAGGATGTGGCAGAAGTGACAGTGTGTGGGTTTCAAGCACAACCTTCAATAGGCCTATGTGCTTCTGTGCTTTCTCTTAGTACCGGACGCCTGCCACATGAACTAACCCGAGCTTGCCTGCTGGAGGGCGAGAGAGCTGAGGCGTCCCACCCTAGACCAGCTCATAACTAAGTGGTCCCACACGTGAGGATGTCCAGCCTACATCAGCAGAGCTACCCAACTGCAGCTGACCACAGGTGAGATGAGATGAGTGCCTGTGACCCTGCAGAGTCTGGAGTGATATTGAATGATTGCTTCAAGCCATCAGGTTTTGCTTAGAGCGGTTTGTTAGATAGCAATGGTTAATTGATGGAGATGCCAAAAGGACTTTGGCAGCTCAAAACTGTCATTACCATAGAGCCTCACAAAAATCCCATGGATTCAGATTTGGCATCCCCACTTCAAGCGTGAGGACACTGAGATTCAGAGAGGGGATGTGATTTCTCTTATGCCCATAACTAATTCTGGAATTTGGAGCCGGCCCACGGGACACACATCCTGTGTTCTTTCTACCACACTTCACTGAACACTGGGGACTCTTACGTGATTCAAGTTCTCTTCCTTCTAGCTTTTGTCTGGCTTCATGCACTGTCCTGCCCCCTGTTATCATGTCAGTGAATGGAATGGCAAAGGTGAGGCCATGTCTGTTGGCCAAACTTCCTGAACCACAGACAGTGGGGAGAATCTCACCTGCGGTACCCGGTTCTTCCTTTTCGCTCTCTGCCTTGCTGTGTGTGGGAGGCATGCTTGAAATACTATCTGAGGAAAGTGTGTGGTTCTCAGGACACTAGAGAAAGTGAATGGTTCTACGGAAAAATCTGAGAAGCCACAGTGACCCTGAAGAACAGAGATGATGACCCAATGGTCGGGGTGGGGGAAGTTCTCCCTCCCAAGACCCAATACCCAGGGAAGGGTTCTGGTCTGAGAGTCCCGACGCCTGGTCCTGGGCTCCCCCTTCCACCAGCTGGCTGAGTCTCTGACCAAGTCCACCTCCTTCTCTGCGTCTGTTTCTTCATGTGTAAGGGAGTCCCCACCACGTTTAGGATTCTGCATAGCATGATCCTGGAGCTGAAGATCCATGAAGTTTCACAGAAGTTACATGAGGCCAAAACCACTGCCAGGTTTTGAGGCTCACAGTATATAAAGAAATGTAAAAATGCCAAAACAGAGTTACAAAAATGATGGTGCCCTTTAATGCTTACATGGAAGAAATTAATCCTTTAACCCTCTCACCCCACCCAACCCACTATGTTTTTGCTGACCACCGGTGACAGCAGTGAGAATCTTAAGTGGAGGTCATTTGTGAGTGGATGCTGAACTTAAAGGTGAGAGCCACCTGCTCCTGGAGGCTCAGTGAGTACCCGGAGCTGGAGGAGAGAAGCTTGACACTCAGGCCTCAGTGATGGGAACCTCTGTTTGGCCGCCTTTACGGATAGAGGCCCAGCTGGGCCCAAGGCTAACGCTCCCTTGGTCTTGGATCCCTGAGAGGGAGCAGTGGCCAGCTGTAGGCACCGTGAAATGCCTGCTTTGTATCTGAACTGGAAGTGAGTAACGCTGCAGAGCAGATACAATAAAACAGATCATGGAAAATTTAATGGCCCGTGGTCGGCAATCATTGAATTATTCATGCCAACTCTGCCTCTTCAGAAGTCTCCATCGCTCTGCCCCCAGCACTGCAGCCCTGGCCGTTTGCAGGCTGCGGAGTAACAGGGCCTGGAAAGAAAATGGGGCCCGGTAGCCAAGAGGCTGGAGGTTTCTGGGTAACCTTGGGCCAAAATTACTTCCCATCTCTTGGCTTCATTTTCTCATCTGCCAAATTAAGGGGTTCTCTTCCATGAGCTAATAACAACTTAAATTTATGCCGCTTCTTTTGTTCATAGATGACTCCTGTGTCCTGTCATCCTTTCCCAATCCCTGGAAGGTAGGCAGGACTGATATTACTATCGTTCCCATTTTCCGAAAAATAAACTGAAGCTCAAAATTGTGAAAAGCCTTTTGGCCAAAGTCAAAAGGACAAAAAGTGGTGGAGAGAATATTCCCAATTTGACAGAGTACACAGAAATTAACTTCGCTCTGTACCAAAATCCTGTCGGGAAGAGAAGATATTAAGAGAAAGAGTAAATCCATATTAGAAAATAAGAAAAGATGCTGTCAGTGGACCAGAAATGTGGAAGAATTTCTGCAAGGGAGCAGGGATATGGGATCCAACTGATAAGAAACTGGAGGAAGGAAACCATCCCTCATTGTAGGACGAGGAGAGACTTGTCACTGAAGCCAGAGCCTCAGAGAAATAGCAATAAAAACAAGGAGGCCTTGGGGCAATTGAAACTGCTGGATGCGCACCTGGGCCGGTTGTCCCAGCCCCTTCTTAAAGGTACAGAAGCACTGGCCTTGGCATTCAACCCCAGGAAAAAGTCAAAAACACTCTCAAAATGGGGATTCTGCAGGCATTTCTGTAGACTTGCCCTTCCTGACCTCCTCCACAGACTCAGAGGGAAAAAATGAAGGACAGAGATTCCAGAGAGGGAAAAAAAAAACATGGTCTGTTCTACTACGATGTGTGTCTCTATATCTGCATTAGCACATCCATGATTGATACATGGGATCATGATGCCAGTACAACGTGGATGTTGCATTGGTTCATACTGATTTTTCCCTGCATACTATGTGTTGTGCCGCCAAGTAACAGCAGCTGAATGCAATGCAAGCTGAACCCAGAAGCACACAGCTCAAGACGCAGTCACATGTACCCACACTCTTCACTGTCACTGTGTTGTCTTGGGAGGGTTTATTACACTGTACTCCATGTTCTCTGGGTATTTTGCACTCGTTTTCATAACTCAGAAGCCTACAACCTACCTCATACCTCCTTCTATCATGGTGCTCTTGCTTTTTCATTTTTTTTAAGTCAAGCCCTATATTTACTGTAAATTTTTTTATTTATTAGAAGTTGAACATGTATTTTTTTAAACACCTGCATTTTAACAATTAGGGTTGCTGTTACTTTTGTGAATGGTCTGATGATAACGTGGCATGACTTTTGAGTAGCTTATTCCTACCCCTATTTTACCCATTAGTCCTATTCTTTTTGATGTGCAATTTTGAAGAATTTAAGGATTTTCAGGATCTCATATATCGAAATCCCTCTAACTAAGGCTTTCCATGCTCAGAGGAAAGTCATCTTACTTCAGCAATGGTGGCAAGTCATGAGCTTGCATTTCTGCTCCCTGTCAGCAAGCCTCACCCAGACACTACCAGGACCCCAGACCCATTTAGAAAAGAGGCCTATTCCAGAAGATCTATATAAGCATATACCCACACAGAGGAAAGTCCCATCTGAGCCAGTACTGATCAAGCTGGTTCTTTATTCACACACTCTAATGGATACCTGAGAATTACCAAGTTTTGAGGAAAACAAACCACAGAAAAGAGAAAGACCAAGGTGAGCAGAGCAACTGAAAAGGGAAAACAGAGATGATGCAGCAAACAGAAAACAAATGGGAGGATGTTGCATCCATAAAGCAAAAGGAACTTGCTATGAAAAAAAGTTGCGGGGGACAAGCAGAGAATTAAAAAGTTCTTAGAATGAGAAACACATTGGCTGAAATGAAAAGCTTAATAAAAATAAAAGGGCTGGATTAATAGAATGAAAAACCAAATCAGACAATAAAGTCTAGGAAATGTCTCAGAATATATATTAAAATGTCAGAGTGGCTTTTAAGATAAGGAAAGATGAAAGAAGATGGAGGCTAGATCGCAGAAATCCAGTACCCAACTGATAGGAATTTCAGGAGAGAATTGAAGCCATGAAAGACAAGGGCTAATCAAATAGCTCATGAAAGACAGGGATTTTTTGGTTAAAAGGGATCACTATATTGTCAAGATTCCTTTGTTTACCAATGATGGAAACCCAAATCAAATTGTGTAAAGAAAGAAAACCTGAATGTGTTGTCTGATATGACTTCAGTCTCACCTGTATCCAGAGGTTCACAATTCAAAAATCATTCATTCACTCATTCTCTCTCTCCCTTTCTCTCTTTGACTCTCCACCCTCCTCTCTGACTTCCCTGGCTTGGGTTCACACCCAGACAGGCTCTCTAGGTATAGTAGCTAAGAAAGACTTCAGAAGCTCCAGTCTTACTTAATCCTTGTACCAAACCCAGAGAAAAGATCATAATTCTCTCTTTCTCAGCATCTAAATCATCTCTAAAAGGTACTCTGATTGGCCTGTGATTGGCCCAAGCGTCACATGTCCATCCCTGAACCACCCTCCTGGCTGGAGAGAAGGAACTCTCTGATTGGCCACCCCAGGTCAGGAAAGGAGGGGCCCTTCATTAACAGAAGTTACATGGAGTGAGAGACTTAGTGGCAGCTCCCAAGGGAAAAGGAAGCAGGCCAGACAGAAAAGCAGTAGCCATCTACTATTCTCACCAAGTACTAGAGCAGGTGCAGTGAAAAAAGACACACAATTTGCAACAAACTGGGAAAGTTTCTGAAGTCCAACCATCAAGAGGAAATCTTAAAACTTCAGGAAAGAATGCAAAATATCTAAAAAGAAATAGCAGTCAAACTAGCATTAGATTTTTTCATATACGATAGAACTTTCTAGAAGGCAACAGAACAGTGTCTACAGCATCCTGAAAGGAAATCATGTGGAATCTCTTATTTATGTGCAAAGGCACAGTAAAGACATTTTTAAATATTCAAGGACTCGGATTTACTAGCTTTCTAACTCCACCTATGTTACACACATTTTCTTCTTTTTTAACATGAAAACAGGAATGCACTTTTACTAATCTACAAAAAACTTTTTTTCTAATGCATATCCAGAAAGGTTTTATAATACAAGGAGGCATATTGCTCATGAACAAGGGGTTCTATAAGAAAAGAGCTTACTAAGTTAGCAACTCTGAGAATGACCAGGTCAAAGATGAATTAAACGCCCAATTTCAGGAGGGATGGGCAGGTTTAAACAAGGAAAAGCTTGAGAAAACACTTACTGATAATACGGACCTTTCTTCATCATCTACTGCATTTGACAGAAATTAACCTTTTAAGATTTTTACCCATGACACTTTCAGTAGTTTAATTGCTTTGTACACATGTGCAATGTCAAAATACTGCCTTAATCTTTCATCACAAGTGTTCCACACACTCCACCCCCGTGCCCACGGCCAGAGCAGAATACTTCCACAGAGGGAAGACGTAAGAGTTCTGTTCAAAATCTCACAAAAGCTAATACACTCATTAAAAAAAAAAAAAAAAATCTCACTACGAAATCAAAAAGACTGATCCAAAAAGTTGAACTGTTACACTCATTCATTGTGATATACAATACAACGTTAAGTAATGAACATGGGTAGATAAATTATGATGCCTTCAATGGCAACATTTCATGAAGGAGCCTGTACCCTCTTCATATCTGAAACCAGTTAGCAAGTGTCTGCATTTCCTAACCTCAGGAGCTGCAGTCTTCTTAAAGACAAAGTTCTCTCAACAGTTTAGTGCTCAGTGTTCTTTTTTTTTTTTTTTTTTTTTTTTTTTTTGAAGATGTTGGGGGGATGAGTTTTTTTTAATTAATTAATTTATTTATTTTTGCTGTGTTGGGTCTTAGTTTCTGTGCGAGGGCTTTCTCTCGTTGTGGCAAGTGGGGGCCATTCTTCATCGCGGTGCGCAGGCCTCTCACTATCGCGGCCTCTCCTGTTGCGGAGCACAGGCTCCAGACGCGCAGGCTCAGTAGTTGTGGCTCACGGGCCCAGTTGCTCTGCGGCATGTGGGATCCTCCCAGACCGGGGCTCGAACCCGTGTCCCCTGCATTAGCAGGCGGATTCTCAACCACTGCACCACCAGGGAAGCCCCTAGTGCTCAGTGTTCTTAGCCCAACAATGCAACTTAATTCACAAGGTTTTTTTGTTTTTTGGTTTTTATTATTTTTGGCTGCACTGGGTCTTCATTGCTGCACGTGGGCTTCCTCTTGTTGCCGTGAGCGGGGGCTACACTTCATTGCAGTGCGCAGCCTTCTCATTGCGGTGGTTTCTCTTGTTGCAGAGCACGGGCTCTAGGCGCGAGGGCCTCAGGAGTTGTGGCACGTGAGCTCAGTAGTTGTGGCTCGCGGGCTCTAGAGCACAGGCTCAGTAATTGTGGCTCATGGGCTTAGTTGCTCCGCGGCATGTGAGACCTTCCCGGACCAGGGCTCGAACCCGTGTCCCCGGAGTTGGCAGGCGGATTCTTAACCACTGAGCTACCAGGGAAGTTCCACAAGATATTTTGGCAACTCTTAATCTGAACAAGCATTGAGGCTTTTGAAAAATAAGGCTTTAAGAAATCTTGTCATTTTAGGGCTAAACTTTAATAGAATGTGAAAGTTTGAACCCTTACACTTTAAACAAAAAAAACCTAGAAATTACTGATTGGTTCAAAATGGTTTTATGGAAAAACTAATCTGTAACAAAAACTTGGCATTGAGTGCGAAGGCTCCACGGTTTGAGCAAAGCATAAAAAGTTTCCCAGGGGACGGGACAGGGCAGGAGAGGGCCCGGAAGTTTACAACAGCAGGCATTTTCTCTTCCTCTTCTTGACAGGAGGTGAGCAGAGAAGCGCTCCAATAGCCTCATCAAACACTGTCTTGTGGCCTTGCTGCGTGAGCGCCGAACACTCCAGGTGTTCTACAGCCCTGATCTCCTTCGCCATGGCTAAGCCCTGTGGGTAGGTGATGGGAATCAGCGTCTTCTCCTGCAGTTTCTCAATTGTGTCTTTATCATCCCGACGATCAAGTTTCATCCCCACCAGGATGATAGGAGTCACATGATGGGACAATGGTGTCACACTTTCAGGATACCACTTTGCACATTTTCCAGTGATGCAGGACTCACAAGAGAAAAGCAGATGGAGGATACATCTGTTTGTGGATAGGACAGGGGACGTAATGTCAGAATCTTCCCGTCCAACTGTATCACGTAAGTCCAGATTCACTAGTTTTCCATCTACCATGACATTGGCAGAAGAGTTGTCAAAGATAGTGGGCATATATTCTCCAAGAAATGCATTGATAACTGATAACTGATCCGCAGGCAAGTTTTCCCTGTAGCTCGGTCTCCCACAACCACACACCCGATGGCCTACACCCGGGCTGCTCGCCGAGCTGGGTGGCAGCCGCGCTGAGGCCAGAAGCAGCAAGCTCAGGGCGTGGGGCTGTAGGCGGCGGGGCACAGGGTGCCCGGGACCGCTGTCCACGCCGCCTCACCCTCCCTCTGCCGACCAAAAGCTGGAGCCCGGCAGCGGTCACCACCCAAAGCTGGGGAAAACTGCAGAGAAACAGGAAATGCGGAGCACTCACAGCCAGCCTCCCCTCCCCCGTGCTGGCACCCATTGCTCCCAGGCTCCAGGGTGGGGCTCCACATTTTCTGAAAAAATTCCTTGAGTATGTACCCCGGCAGAAGGAAAACAGAATCCGAGAAAAAGACAACAGGTTCAAGAAGCCATAGAACTAACAGAACTAACCCAGGAGAACAATGAAAAGAAATACCAGTAGCACAGCTGTGTAGCTGGCCTAATGAGAAATTAGCCCCAATCAGAACGAGAAATCAGAACAGCCTGTGAAGAACAACCTCGAAGAAAACAGCATTACCCAGTCCTCTGAGGAAGACGCTAGGATGCTAAGTGCTGTCATGGAATTAAGGCATGCAGCACTTCTGAGCAACAAAGATCTGAGCAACAAGGATAAGAAAGGTAATTAGTGGGGCTTCCCTGGTGGCGCAGTGGTTGAGCGTTTGCCTGCCGATGCAGGGGACACGGGTTCGTGCCCCGGTCCGGGAAGATTCCACATGCCGCGCGGAGCGGCTGGGCCCGTGAGCCATGGCCGCTGAGCCTGCGCGTCCGGAGCCTGTGCTCCGCAGCGGGAGGGGCCACAACAGCGAGAGGCCCGCGAACCGCAAAAAAAAAAGAAAGGTAATTAGTGACTCTGGGAAAAGCAGTGATAAAATGTGAGCTAAATTGTGGCATGATTTTGAGCCACCAAAGAGGTATAGGAAATTGTGCTTTCTGATCCCACAGAGCCAACCTGCCATTGGTCAGGTAATGTGGGAAAAAGCAGGTAACTATGGAATGCTTGGGGCTCACACATCATGTTTGGGTTTGTGTCAGGAGTAAGTGATAATTATTTCCTCACGATGTGTTTGTTCTTTTTGAAAGTGATTGAATACTTCAGTAATTTCTCTTGACAAACTATCCTAACAGTAGGCTTGCTTCTTCTTTAAAAATTATTTTTAACTTAAAAATATGTATGTAGACAGATGAGTTTAGTCTGTTTGTTTAGAGATAAGTTGCACCTTTTGGTTTTTCCAAGAGAAATGACTAAGTTCTACCTAAACTAACAACCATTAAGAAGCATATAGTTAAAAGAAAACATCACAACATCAACCTCTCAATTCAAGTTAAAAAAAGAGAGAAAATTATACAAGGATTAACATCTCTTATTCTGAAGAAAAATCTACTTGAAGTTCCGTAGTGCTTTCTAATTTTAGTGTCTTCTGTTATTGTCCAGTGAAAGTAAATTTTATATGTTTTCCTCAATGTTAATCATCATCTCTGGGTAATGAGATTTTAGGATACTGGCAGATTTGTGTTTTCTTTTTTTATATTTTTCTGAATTTCCACATTCAGAATCTACCATAAACTTGTATGATTTTTATAGTAAAAAATAAAAAAGAAAGTAAAATGGGAAGTAGAGCTATATACATTTTGATGTAGAAATATGTCTAGTGTATATTTATAAACCAAAAAAATCAGTTGGTGAGCATGACGTAGTGTGTGTGTGTGTGTGTGTGTGTGTGTGTGTGTGTGTGTGTGTGTGTGTGTATGTATGAAATCTGGGAAGATAATTGACACTAGGGAGTGGGGTATAGGCGCTGGCCGGATGAGGGTCAGGGGGTCTATCCTATTTATTTTGTTTTTGTTCTGAGCTGTATATCTTTTTTTTTTTTTTTTTTTTTGCGGTACGCGGGCCTCTCACTGTTGTGGCCCCTCCCGCTGCGGAGCACAGGCTCCGGACGCGCAGGCTCAGCGGCCATGGCTCATGGGCCCAGCCGCTCCGCGCGGCATGTGGGATCTTCCTGCACCGGGGCACGAACCCGTGTCCCCTGCATCGGCAGGCGGACTCTCAACCACTGCGCCACCAGGGAAGCCCTGTATATCTTTTTTACAGTGTGCACATAGTAATTTAATAATTAAAGACATTTCTAAAAGCAGTGGTGGAGGGAGGCCAACCCTTGAGCTTCCAAGTACACAAGCATGCGCATTCCCCTCCCGCTCTGGCGAGCAGCCATGCTGAGAAGAACTATCTTCCTCCAGGCAAAAGAACCCTCCAGAAGGAGAGGCCGCTCCATGGTAGACAGAGAAACACATCCAGGCTTGACCCACATAACTGCTGCCCAGTGGGCTCTGGGTGAGGGAACCCATGGCAGGAAGACCTGATGCAGACGGAACATGCACCCATGTGCTTGGCCAGAGACTGGAGTCAGCCTGGGAATGTGGTCCACGTGTGGACTGGAATCCGGAAGGGAGATGCCCACTGTTCAGGTAGGCGGTCAGCATTGGGGCATCTGTCAGAAGATAGCAGGCTCACTCCTTCTCAGTCTGCACACCCTCCCTGGGCCTTCCCATCTACTCCGAGGGGTTGGTGGTAGATACCTACATCTTTATTCTCGGCGCTTGTCGTCTGTCTCTGGGCCTTCAGACCTGGATATCAAAGTATCTTCTGAACGACCCCACCTGAAATCCCCACAGGCATCTCAGACTCAACCTGCCCTAAACTGAGCACGGCCTCCAGCCTCCACGCCCCAGGCCCATCCTCTCCCCCTGTGACTTGGTCAGTGCCGCCTCCGTGCCCCCACTGCACAGGCCGGAAACTGGCAGTCATCCTCCCCCTCTCCCTTTCCCTGCCTCCCACACCCAGTCAGTCACCCACTTCTAATTCTCTCTCATCCTGGCACAAACCCACTTCTCCCCCAGCTTCCTCCAACAGCGTCACGGGGCAACTGCCAACCTGGCAAACGGTCCTTCCACGCCCACCCCAACTGCAGTCCCATCACTGGCTGCCTTTCTCCCACCTCTTCTGCCCCGAGCACCCTTCTGAACCAGGAGGGGCTGT
>NW_006795663.1:1898601-1908601 GCF_000442215.2 Lipotes vexillifer
TGAACCAGGAGGGTCTGTTCCTGGTGGCCCCCTGCTCACAGACCCTTTGAAGGCACCCCGCAGCTCTCAGTTCCCAGTTCTCTCCTTGGCTCAACAAGCAAAGGTCCCGCATGTCTGGCCCCAGCTGGCTACTCCAGCCTCATCTCTTACTGCCTCGCCTCGCATGAGATCAGCGAGGTGAATGTCCTTCATTCTTTTGAACCTTCCACGCACTCACTCACCTCTGGCCTTTGGACTGTATCCTCTCTGCTGTTCTCTCTGCCTGGGACAGTCTACCCCTTTCCTCTCTTCTCTTCACTACTCACCTGCCAGATCCCCGTTCAGGTGCCTTGGGAAGCTTGGCTGGATCAGGTGTCCCTCCTATGAGCCCATAGTACCTTATACATTTTCCCCTGGTGCACAGATCACAAGGTATGATGACTGACTTCTTAGTACATCCATATCCCATGCTAGACTGTTACTGGGGGCAGCCTTCATGAGCACTCTGTTGGATGGATGAGTGAGTGGATGAGTGGATGGGTGAATGGATGGATGGATGGTATTAGATGAATGGGTGGGGTCAGCTGAATGGTTGAGGTTAGATGGGTAGGTGACTGCACGAGTGAATGAATGACTTAATGAATGAATGTATACCCAGGAACTGGTCAGACCCCTGCAGAGCTTGGTGAGCCTGAGGTAATGGCAGGTAACTAGAGAGGCCCATGAACAAAGGCGTGGATCTAATTGTTAGATTTACCCAGACAATGCTGTGTTTCAGAACCTATGATGGTGGCTACTGAACCACCAATTGCCCCAGTCTCATACAGATCCTAGGGACTAGGGTATGGGGGCAAGTGCCTCATTTACACATGGAAGCCAAATAGGATCAGATGACATGCAGTCAAATGCCAGTCCCCAATTTCTCACTGAGTTCCCTGAGTTGAGTTACTATCCCCTCCAAACTTCAATTTCCTTTCTGGAAAAAGGGTGGTAATTAATCCTACCTGTCTGAAGCCGACTCCCCAGAAGCATACTGGGAGCCAATGAATAATATACAAGTGATTTATCAAGAAAGAACTCCAGGGAAGACCCGAGGGCATGGGCTCAGGGTGGGGAGGGAGGGAGGAGGCAGGGTGGTGTGTTCCAGCAAAGTCCCACAGGGGAGGTGTGAGCTGGGGGCACAGGGCCACAACCCACCCCCGCCAGGGATTAGGGGCTCTCTGCACCCAGGCAAGGTGACTTGAGTAGCTCACAAGTCGTTCTCCAAAGATACTCACAGGCGCTAGCACTCAAAAAAAATGGTGACAAGGAACCTGAAGGTCATCAACAAAATCCATTGCATCACTTCACCTCACTCCCATAGGGAAAAATGAGATGAAAGTTGTAACGCTTTATCACTGTACCTAGCACATAGCCAGCAACAAAATATAACTATTATTATACAAAAACCCATAAATTTACCAAGTGTTTAGTGAGTGGCATGTCCTTGACTAGTACTGGGCTGAGCAAGAGGGACCGGTGTCTAGAAGCCCTCAGAGCAGCCCTGCTGGAAGATGACAATCTCTCTTTTTATTTGTTGCAGTAAAAGACCCAGAATTGTCAGAAGCCGCTGCCAGCCAAAAAAAAAAAAAAAAAAAAATTGTATATGCAATTAATTAGGCCTCTGCTTCAGTGCTCTGTTCTCTCTGTTTGCATTCACCAGCTTAGTATCCAATTTTTTAGCTGAGAAGGCGGGCAGCAGGTTTCTGAGATATTTTTTGCTAATGGGCTGAAATATTACACCCATAATTATAGCCTGGCTGCATATTTTTTTCTTTTGCTCATTTTTTTCAGCGTTGCAAACATTGTATCTGATTACAGCCATTCATGTCTTCTTTATGAAATAGGGTTTATCACACTCGGCAGAAGGGATCAGTGGCTCTGGAGAAATTATCTAGGCTAACAACACTTCCCGAGTCCCTGCGGGTTTGATGCTGCTGGATGCTGCCTCCTTGGATGGGGCAAGGTGGGAGGGAGAGAGACTGGGACCAGAAGGATGGAGACATCCCACACCTGATACCCTCCACCAGCCTGTTCATTTTTCTCCAGGGCCCCAACCTACGCCCCACCCCCAGCACCCATGACCTGCTGTATTTTTTCTCCCATACTGCTTGTCACTTTCTAGCTTCACATTCATTGTCCGTCTCCTCCCACGAAGGCCAGGGGATTGGGAGAGGGGAATGCCAGTGGCGGGATCTGTTTTATTCACTCATGTGTCCCAAGCTTTCAGAAGAGTGTGGTTCCTAACCAGGGGTAAGTTTGCCCCCAGGGGACACTTGACAATGTCTACAGACATTTTTAGTTGTCACAGTTGGGAAGGGGTGCTACGGGCATCTGGTGGACATGGGCCAGGGGTGCTACTCAGCACCTTACAGTGCACGAGACAGTCCCTCCCCCCCCCACAGCATAGAACACCCCGGTCCAAAGCACCGACAGTGCTGAAGCTGAGAAACCCTGTAACAGACAATCAATAAATATATGTTGGGTGGGAGGCTTCGGTGAGAAGAGAATACCTGCTAGAGGGGATCTATTTCACAGAGGGTGCTCCTGGGAAGCCCCTCTGAGTTGCAGACACTTGGTTGGAGAACTGAATGAGGTGATGGGGCCAGCCATGTAGGGGTCCAGGGAAAGCGCTTTCCAGGCAGAGGAGCCAGCCAGTGTGAAGGCCTCGCATCAGAAACAAGGTCAGGGTTTTCAGGATGCCACGAGAAGAACTATGTGTCTAGGAACGGCGGGGTTGGGGGGTAGGTAATGATGCATGAGGTGAGGGAGGAGGGGGGGCAGACCGTGTCCACTGCAGACCACAGAAGCCGTCTGCATGTTGCTGTAAGTGAAGGACGAAGCCACATGTGGTGGAGTAAGGGACGAATATGAACTAATTTTAAAAGAGCACTCCTGTCCCACATGGGGTAGAGCGGAAGCAGAAAGACCAGTTAAGAGATAACCGCTGTGGCTCAAGCTAGAGATGTGGGCCTGCATTAGAGGGGCAGCAGAGGAGGGGTGAGAAGTGGGAGGTTTGGAAGGCAGAACCACAGAACTTGGATGTGGAAAAGGGATGACCCTGAGGTTTGGAGATGGAGAAAGGTAGAGAGGGAGGGAGGGGAAACGGATGATCCAAGGTTGCACAGTTAGTTAGGGACAATCCAGGCTACATTCCAGGTATCTTGGTTTTCAGTCTGATGTTCTCTACCCCCCATCACGTGATTCTTGTGAACCAGCCAACATTGCCCTTTAAAGCCCCAAACGTTTGGTGTAAACCCTGTAAGGGGTTTGAAAAAAACCCGGCCCCACCTCCAGGAACTTATATGCTAGGGAAGGAGACACACACACAAACAACTGGGGCAAGAGATGGGCTACGAATGTTATAACTGAGATTAAAACGATGGTCAGTAGAAGCGCGAGGAAACAGGAGATGGAAACCCACTGGGGAACTGGGAAGTAACTTGGCTGGGAAGGATGGGTGGAATTGAAGGATATTCAATGGCCTAAAATTTCTGAAACGGCAATCACCTCACTCCAGAGACGCAGATATTTCAGATTCCCGATGACCCTGGCAACACCTGCATATGGGCAGTATGACAGCGAGTCCAATATTTATGCATTCCACGTCTCTCACAGGATAGCTGAAGAGCTCCAGGGGAGAAAAGACCTAACACAGTCCAACTGACAAGAAGGAACTCAGTAGATTATGGTGATCACAATGGTAAGTAGACTGACATCTGTGATGTCCACTTAATCGGAGACATGTGCTTTTAATTTTGGTTGTATTAGGACAATGATGGTGAACTGAGGACGATGATGTTCGTGATGATGCTATGGAAAATGTTGGAAATATTTGAGGTTAGTGATGGCTCAGGTAATTCTCCGTTTTACAATATTGATTATGATGTGGATGTGGACTGGGTTGGTGACAGTGACCATAATATTACTGGTGACCATAATGAGGTTAGCAGTGATGTCTGTATTAGCAATGACTCCTAAAAGACAATTTTGATGGTACTGATACGTATCATTTATGACATCAGTATGGACTATATTGATGGTGACAGTGACAGTGTTGCTAATGATTAATGATGGCGTTTATATTAAAACAACATGATTGGCAACATCGATTCTGATATTGGTGATATCAGCATTAGCAATAACGTTGATTCTGGTGATGATATTGGGAGGGATTAAAAAGATGATGCTGGGATGGGCTTCCCTGGTGGCGCAGTGGTTGGGAGTCCGCCTGCCGATGCAGGGGACGCGGGTTTGTGCCCCGGTCCGGGAAGATCCCCCATGCCGCGGAGCAGCTGGGCCTGTGAGCCATGGCCACTGAGCCTGCACGTCCGAAGCCTGTGCTCCGCGACGGGAGAGGCCACAACAGTGAGAGGCCCGCGTACCGCAAAAAAATAAAAGATGATGCTGGGTGATTCAGTGATGCTGATGTAAAAGATAACGGTAATGTTGACAATGATGAGAATACTTGTGATAACGATGCTGTTGATACATAGAATGGTGGCTGAAAGCTGATTTAGGAGCCAAACCTACCCTAGCTCAAAGTCTGGCATTTACTACTGTGTGCCACTTTGGGCCTCAGTTGCCTCATCTATTAAATGAGGATAATTATAACGGTGCCTATTTTCTAGGATTGCTGGGAGGATGAAATCACATCCTGCATATGAAATGTGGCATATAGAAAACAGCCACTGAAATGAGCATGATGATGAGGATGGTGGTGGTGAGAAGCTCCTGGAGATAATGGCATTGATGATTCTCTTGATGGTGCAATTAAAGATCATTTATTGGTGATATTATTTCAGTGGTTGTGATAAGGCTATTGATGGTGAAGAGACTAATCGTTTTGGATTACAATTATGATTGATGGGAACGGCATGGTGAAGTGTTCAAAGCACCAATCTTGGAATCAAACAGCAAAGGTTCAGTTTCCAACTCCGCCTCTGACATTCCATGTAACCTTGGCTGCATCTCAGCAGGTTAAGGCTGGAAGGCCACCTCCTCATCTGACAAATGAGGCAATTCAGGCCCAGAGAGATGAGGTGACTTGCCCTTGCCCCTCCAGGTGGATAGTGTGGCAAAGCTGGGGTGGGAAGCCAGGCCTCCTGGCCGCCAGTTCAGTCCTTTTCCCTCCCCAGCATATTCAGTCTCTTTGGAAGGGAGCTTACATTCCCTTACTGTGTGGGTGTATGCACGCACGCGTGGGTGCACACGTATACGTGTGTGTGGACGTGTTTTCCTGGACATTTTCCCAAAAGCACATAATAGCAGAGGCACCAGCCCAATTTTCAAAGAGTCATTTTGTGAGAATCAGGCTCCAGGTGTCCCTCTGTAATCTTTTCCCTCTCCCCCAGCGAGCAGAGGATTGGCTCTGGCTGGCCAAGGAGCTGAAATGGGTAGTATTTGCCTAGTTTTTAATGTCTGGTGTCTATAGCTTGCACTTCCATCATTCTATTATATTGATGACAGGCAGGCCCAAGCCACAGAGAAGAAACAAATTACCTAATAAATCAAGACCCCAGGATCTAAAGTGGACAGTGTTATTAGTCGAGGGGAGAGAGGGATGCTAAGTGATAGGTATGGCTGCCTGTGAAAACGGTCCAAGCAGGGAATCATCTGTCTATTTCTCCATAAATAATTACACACAACTGATATGCATCTGAGACAGAACATGATATGTTATTATTAACTAAACAGTGGGAGGGAGACAGCGGCAGGAAGGGAGAGGGGGAGCGTGTCGAGGAAACCAGAGCAGCGTCTGTGATGCTGGGCCTTGGCAAAGGCAGGAGGATGTGATGACCTCAGAAACTGCAATCCAAAGGGGCCGGGACCCTTATATCCTGGACAGAGGTGGGAAGCCAAAAAATTTGGCAAAGAGGATGAGGGGAAGAGTGAACTAACAGATATCAAGTCCCTACTGCATCCCAGCCCCTGTGACTCAGTTCTGCTCATCCATTACTTCTTAGTCTTCACAATGGCCATTTAAAACGCAGCTTCTGGGGCCATATCGCCTGTGTTCAAAATCCCAGCATTGTGGGGTCCTGGGTTAGTTACTTAACCCCTCCAGCTCTCCACTTCCCCCCCCTGTAGAGTGGTACAGTCATAAGAGCGCCAAAATCACAGAGTTGTTGTGAGCATTAAGTGAGTTAATGCTCGCAAAGCGCTTAGAGCAGTGCAGGATGCACAGTAAACACGATATTGTAAGCATGTGTTAAATAGACTGTCATCCCTATTTTACAAATGGAAAGCGCGAGGTTCAGAGGGGAAGCAACACGTCCCAAGTTATACAGAACAAAAGTAAAAGTGGCATTTCAACCCATATCTAGTCAACTCTGAAATTCATGCTCTTTCCCCTACCTAGGGGTGAGCAAACTTTGTAAGGGGCTAGACAGAAAATATTTTAGGCTTTGTGGGCCAGAGAGTCTCTGCTCAACTACTCAACTCTGCTGACATAGCTTGAAGGCAGCCCCAGGCAATCTGGAAGGGAATAGGTGTGACTGTGTCCAATAAAACTTTATTTATAAAAATCGGCAACAGGCAGGTTTGCTGACCCCTGTCCAACACTATTCTTACAACTTACCTAAATGGTCTCCCTCTCCAAGGAGACAGTAGACAGTTGTAAATACCTGAACTCTGTACTAAAGGGGTAGGCAATTTTCTCACCCTACTCATTCCAGGCCCCCCTGAAGACACAGATCACAAAGGGCTGGGCACCCTCCTGCCCCATACTCACCACCAGCCCCCTCGCCGTTGGCTCCTTTGAACATCCTGTGTGTTGGTGGCGGGATGGGGGGGCCTGGGCCCCCCCGCCCCAGCCGGCTAGGCAGAGCCATTTGGCCTGGAGAAGATTGTGTTTTCAGAGAGCAGTGCCGGGAGCCAGGAAGCAGCCCTCTTCCAAGCCTCTGTGGGCTTCTCCTAGAAGCCCCATGATAATCCTTTGTGGGCTGTTAATAAGCAAGTTGAACCCCATAATCACCCACTGCTTAGCTTCCTGGCTTTAATTTCCATGGAGGCTGGAGAAACAGTGGCTAAGGGTTTTGCTTCCAGACAAAAGCAGCAAACATTTACCCCACAGATATCTCGAAGCAGGGCTGGCACTGCCCAACATGGTCCAGGCTTACAGCTCCTGCACATACAGGCTTAAGGGGCCGGGCTGAGTGAGGGCTGCACACACCGCCCCGGAACCTGGCCAGCAAGCTCCAGAGACTTGGGAACAAAAGCAGCTCTGTGGGTGCTTCCAGAGTTTTCTCAGGAAGGCATCTCAGCAAAAGGCTGGGGGCTTCCCTAGCTCCCCTCCTCCCAGAACTCACTCCTGCCCTTTCTGATGCTCCTGTTTGGGGACCACAGATAGACCCCTGTGACCTCATCCTTTCCCCCACATTTGAGACCATGTTCATCAGGCAGATAATCTAGTATTGATATTTCAGCAGGGCCAAATTGCCTTCGGTCAGCCTCAGTGGCCCGGCGGCCCCCTGCTCCATTAGGAAATCTCCTTCCGGAGATCTCTCTGCAGTGGGGAACGCCACTCTAGGAGGGGATACTTGAGTATTCTTTTCAGCCCTTTTACAAAAACAAAAACAAAAGGAAACAAACAAAAAACCAGTGGCTCGCTATTTCTGAGCCGTGGGCAAGTACCTGAGCCTGTCTGAATCTCTGTCCCTTGTCTGGAGTGCGGTTGGATCCCAGCTCTGCCACAGCCTGTGTGCTCTCGTGTGAGTCACTCTGCTTCTCTGAGCATAAAGCCCCTCCTCCTTAAAGTGGGCTGACGATCCCTGCCCTACCTATCTTTATACCTACAGTCCTGCAAGGATGAAAGAGAGACTGGGGGTAAGGTAGCGCTTTGTAAATATATAAGACAAAGTAGGGAAATCATGGCTTCATAGAATGAATGTAGACTGTGGCATCAGCCAGGAGTACGTTCAAATCTCGGGGCTCCACCTCAGCTGGGAACCTGAGACTAGGTGTGTGGCCTACCTGACCCTCTCTCCTTAAACTGAGGGTAAGTGTACCTGCCCCATCAGGGGGTTTCGATCAGTTTCTTCAAGGCAGGATGCCCCGCGCGGGCGACAGTCGTTACTACATACGTCGCGGCCAAGTGCAGGCATTGGAGATGGCATTGGGGCTGAGGCTGGCAAAAGACATCCTGTCCCTTCTGTGATGGCCCAGCAGCGGGGTCCAGCTGACCCTGCAGAGTGGCCTTCAGTCATGGCATAGACATCAGGGGCTAGTAAATGGCTTGTCAGACCCCAGAGCAAGGAGCACTGGACAGGAGTAAGGAAACGGCATTACTGAGCCGTCTCTCTCTGGTCTTCAATACTCGTTTATTCCTTCATCCAACAAAGTGACCTGAGCGTCCATGGTGGGGGTAGGCCTTTGATCGAGTGCCTGGGAAATGGAGAGAAATAGCCTGTTCTCTGCTTTTGGGGAGGCAGGTAGACAAGTATAAAAAAATGCCATATAAATAATACCATAAAAAAAACACGCTCCGGGGGCTTCCCCGGTGGCGCAGTGGTTGAGAGTCCGCCTGCCGATGCAGGGGACCCGGGTTCGTGCCCCGGTCCGGGAAGACCCCCCATCCCGCGGAGCGGCTGGGCCCGTGAGCCATGGCCGCTGAGCCTGCGCGTCCGGAGCCTGTGCTCCGCGACGGGAGAGGCCACAACAGCGAGAGGCCCGCGTACCGCAAACAAAACAAAACAAAACAAAACACGCTCCGGGGGCAGAGGGGGCACTGGGAGCAGAGGGGAGAGAGGGAGGGATTAGGCACTGGGGGTGGGGAGAGGGCACTGGACCCATGACACTTGATCTCAGCGGCCCTGGACAACATCACTCCCACTTCCTGGGCAGCCGTCCATCAGTAAAGCAGGGTTGCTCACGGCAGCCCCGCCTTCTCCCCTAGGGTGTTGCCAGCATCCACTGAAATAGAGTAGAGGTGAAGTTAACAGGGGCGGTGTTACAAGCCAGAAAGTCACTAGGCAAATTTGAGAAGCAAACCTCCTTCTGGCCATCTGGGCACCCACAGCCCTTGTGCCAACCTTGGCCTCTCAATGTTCCAACACTGCCAAGCAGGTCCCAAGCTCTGAACATCTCTTTCTCCACCCACCCCGGTGTTCAGATACCACCAATGTAGAATTTCAGCATTCAAGCCAATTTAAGAATTGCCTAAAGGACAGTTCGTTGCCTTGGTCTAAATGCTTGGGGAAAGTGGGGCCCCATGAGGGTGAAGGACTTGTCTCAGCTCATTCATCCAGGCAGCAGTGGGGAGAAGATTAGAATCGGGATTTCCTCTCTCCAACACATGCTATTTCCAGGGTGCCCTTCTGTCCCTAGCCATGGCCTCCTGCCTGCAATGAATTGAATTGTATGTAACTGATAAATTATGCAAAAGGGCACCTGGCAGTTTTCTGAAATGTTGGGTAGCTTCAAGGCAGCCCCTGGGGACACAGTCTAATTTTATGGAAACCTCACACTCTGTCTGGCCTGTTTTGTGTAAGTCAGATTGATATAACAAGACTCTAGAGAATTGACTTGATTTCTAATTTTATTCTCTAGGTGAGCTGAATGAGATAGAACTGTAGCGAGTGTGTTGTCTGGGCTGGGCAGTGTAACGGCAGTGAGGAAAAATGGCTTTTCATCTGCCTAATGGATCGTTTCTCCAGTTGGACTTCCCTGCTTCAAAATCCAAGCTTCTCTCCTTTGGGCAGAGGGGTCGTGTGTCAAGTACAGGGAGCAGGCAGTGGAAAGGGAGGCTCTACATCCCTTCAGCAGATAAACCCAGAGCCTTGCAGGAAGGAGGGACTCTGGACCAAGGGATACTGACTATCCTCCTGCTGAGGACACCCCAGCCCAGCCCCAGGGATAGGCTATAGCAACTTTTATTTTATTTATTTATTTTTTGCAGTATGCAGGCCTCTCACTGTTGTGGCCTCTCCCGTTGCGGAGTACAGGCTCCGGACGCGCAGGCTCAGCGGCCATGGCTCATGGG
>NW_006795663.1:1910491-1918431 GCF_000442215.2 Lipotes vexillifer
AAAAAAAAAAAAAGCCATGTTATCTAAACAACCTAACCTACCACCTAAAAGAATTAGAAAAAGAAGAACAAACAAAACCTAAAGTCAGCAGAAGGAAGGAAATAATAAAGTTAAAAGTCATGGGGTCTAATCGCAAAGTAAGAACAATAACAATGACTTGCACGTCTCTGCCGTGTGCCTGGCCCAGGCTGCACTGCGTGCCTCTGAAGTGTGACTCTGTCACTGTTGAAGTGTGACTCTGTCACTGTTGTCCACAGTCACTAACCACTTTTTAAGGCCTTAGTGCTTTGTTCCACACCCCTACCACTCAGTGTTCATTCGGGGGGGTCAAGGAGGCTAATAAATAACACTCCCCCATCCCCTTTCAAGTCTGGAATCCATAAGAGAGGGCCCAGGAGGCAAGTGATGGAGACCAAAATGTCTAAATTGGCAAAGCCGGTTGTGGCTTAGAGGGGTGGCCACAGTGTTTCCTAATACTTCTTTCTGAATGAACCCCTAAAAAACTTCAGCCCCTGTGCCCCCCTGCAGAGACAGCCCCAGCCCAGCTAAGGAGATCAGATCACAGGCCCCTCCCCACAGGCAGGCAGGGCTGGAAGCCAGGGCCGCAAGGGGCCAGCCGGGGATGTACATTTCCCTTCCAAACTCTCCAACTCCCCAATCTGGCATGTGCTCACTCTCCAAGGAAACAATGGCCAGATGACGGTGCTCCTAGAAAGACTGACCATTCCAATTTGCCCAGGATTGTCTCAGTTTTAGCACGAAAAGTCCTACATCCCAGGCAAGCCAGAGCAGTCAGTCATCCCAAGAGGTCCCCTAACATTCTAAGGACGCCCCACGAGCCAGCTCTCACCAGAGGTCTCCTGCCCAGAGGTTCCCAGCCCTCCAAGGGTAGCCTAGGTCGGCGGCTGGACCAGGCCACCCCAGGCTTCGAGAGCCCGGTCCTCTCAGTGTGGCCCATCGTGGCTTCTGACCGATCCCTGGAAAACTGGGCAATGTAGACCCTGCTCAGGTCCCAGCCCACAGGCCTTCCCTGGGTGGTACCCAGGAAGCCGCTGTCCAGCACGGCTCCCAGGCATCACTGCTCTGGCCAGGCTGCTCTGCTCACTGTGCCATTTGGGCTCACATCATTCTTGCACAGGCATCTGTCCCCCTGCCAGCCTGGTGGCAATAATCCTCATCCCCTCCAGCCTAGACAGCACCTCTAGGGTGACACACCTGATCTCCCGTGAGCCTCTTGACCACCCCGGGTGGGACAAGACAGGACAAGGGTCATTGTCGCCTTGGACCAGAGAACAAAGGGAGGCTTGGCCATCGCCCTCGGTGTCACAGCCACTTGGCACAGTCGGGCCTCAGACCCCAGCCTTCCTGCCTCAGTAACTCCTGTCCTCATGACCCAAGAACAAGGAATAGGAAGGGAGAAAGGTGACCGAGGAGATAGATGGTTTGGGGAGGGAAATCAATCCTTGACTTACTATCTAGGCAAAGCCATGAACAGAAAGTACAGTCTCTCTGAACCTCACTTTCCCCATCTGTAAAATGGATCAGCGTCCCACCTAAGGAGGCATCCAGGAGTACTGGAGATCTTTGCCTGGGACTCGGCTCTTCTTGACAATAACCCTGGGTCTTTCTCAGTTGCCCTGCCTCTGGTCCCCTCAGGCTCTCCCAGACCATATGCCCTCCCAGCCCACCCCACCCATGGGCCCTTCCACCCCGGATCACAGCTGGATTGAGAGCCAGGTTCCAAGTGTGTGAGATCACTGGTTGTGTGAATTTTACAAGTCACACACTGTATTAAGACACCCAAGGGCTCTAGGGGAGTAAAGCCACACCCCCTCTGGGAGGGAGGGGAGATAAACCTGGAGGGTGGCACCTCTGTCATTAGTCACCTGGGAGTCCCGAGGTAGGTCTGAGAGGAGCCGCTGGCATTTAGGAGCTGCTACCTGATGGCACTGAGACTGATTTATTAGTTGTTTTCCCCCTCTGCATCCAGCCCAGGGCCAGGCTCTGGGAAGTGGGAGGGAGGAGGGGTTGTCAGCCAAAATCATTCAGCCGCAAGCCATGAGGTGCAGTCTGTGCACTCACTAGGTCTCAGTGGAACAGGGTCGGGGATACGAGACCCAGGGGATGCGGTCTCTGTCCTCAGGGGGAAGCCCAGGAATGATGGAAGAACTTCTGGGCTGGAGGCTTTCCACGGGAGCCCCCAGGGCCTCTAAAAGGGTGTTGAAAAGCTGTCAATCTTCAGAGAACCTTTTGCTGTCAGAGCCGAGGGGGGCTCACACAACATCAACCTAATAGCCATCTGCAAGGAGGGAGGTGGGGACTGTAACTGGGGCGGGGGGCGGGGCGGGGTGGTGTTTGCACAGGGACCCTCAACCCCACCTGGAAGGGGAGGGAGAAAGGAGAAAGCACTGGACCAGATATGGTCCAATGTGGTAGGGCCTGGCTGTTTGTGACGTTCTCAGTAATATTATTCTCCATAGATTTTATATTGTAAAACAGAATCTGCTTCAGCCCCTTCATGGAAACCAAGATAGGGTTGGGACAGGGGTTTAGATCACACAGGGACAATCTGGCACTTGACCCAGACCTCTCTGACCTCAAGTCCCCCTCTCAGCACACCCCACTGCCCCTACTTCTCTGCCCTAACGATGGGGACAATCACGCATCCTACAGATTCCGAGCCATCACACTCACTGGCCATTGCAGTGGTACCCAGGCTGGGAGCTGTTGAACAAACGGTGCTGGAATCGCACCTCCCGAGGGCTGGGCCACCCCTTACCCCCTGAGTCAGCAAGAAGGTAGACTTGAGCAAATATAAGAGAGGGGGCTTCAGGGAGACAGCAAGAACCGAGCAGCTTCCGCCGCACAGCTGGGAAACAGGGTGGGGCAGAGCTTGGTCTCAAGCAAGAATCCTTCTCTGTCGCGCCTCAGCTCCTTACAGACACCCTCCTTCCTCTGCCCCTCCCACCTCTTGTTTTACACTCAGTTTCATATTTGGCTCCTTACCTCCAGAATCATCAGTTATCTCCAAAGCCAGAGAGCATCCATCATCCTCTCTCAAGGGGAGGCCCCGGATCCACTCCCTCCCTCTCCCCCTGGCTCTGGGCCCTCCCCTCCTCTGACATCTCTGTGAATCCACACCGGCTTTGCAGATGTAGCGTCTTCCGCTCCAGATTGGACGTCTCCTGTCCTAACCATGCTATCTGGAGTCTAGCTGCAGCACTGTCCCCGAGCTTTCTGGCCCTGCTGCCGCCCCCCACCTCAGCAGCTGCGGCCATTGGCTGAGCTCTCCCTGTGATGCCCCGAAAGCTAACCTGCACCTCGGAGGAGGGAGCAGAGGCGTGAATGCTTGCAGACTGTCATGCTGCAGCAGCCCTCAACCCCAGGCCCAACTTCACCAGCTCCCGGGGACTCTGGTCGAGGGGCAGGCTGATGTGCCCCCAACCACATGTGCCCTCCTGTCTCGGCTTCCTGACCCTCGGAGATCAAGTTCAGACCTAGGGAGGTGTCCCCTCCCCTAGTCCCACCCACTTCCGCAGCTGCGTGTGAAGGGTGGAGAGAGTCCTGGCACAGGAGGCCAGCTCGGACAGGCCCCGGGGGAGGGGAAAGGAAACCCACAGGAGTCCAGGGAAAGTCCGGAGGCCCACTTGAGGTGAGGCAGCTGCTCTAAGAGGGCCCTAAGTGAGCTTCAAGAGAGGAAGCGTGTCCTCTGCACGTCCGGCCCGTCTGAGAGTGGGAGCGTTCCCCACGGGGAAGGGACAGGGATTTCGGGGAGTCTGAGGGAAAGAATCAGTATTTTTGGTACTTTTCCCGGGAGCATGGAACGTCTGGCTTGGGCAGAGCCCAGGAAGATGTCAGGAACCACCCACCGCATGTGCTTTACACGGGAACTGATCCCATTTCTTGGTTAATGATGTGATAATCCTAGAGAGACGCAAAGACGGCCTTCTCATAAAACAAACTCCCAGCCCTCCGTGAGATCCAAAGGTCAGCTCACACGTGACCAGGGAATCCTTTAGGCTCCAGCCACCTCCTTCCTTTTCCCCGGCCACATGGCATGCATGGGACAGTGAGTCACCCCCGCCTGCAGCAGGGAGCACAGCTCCCTGAAAGAGCGCTGGGCTGAGAGTGCGCCCAGAGCTCTGCTCCCAGACTCAACACTGCACACCCCACCCCGAAACGACCACTGCAACCTCACAGAATGATTCTTAGTTCCCCCATCAGAATGAATCAAGGATCGCACTAGGTGACTTCTAAAGACTCTTCCAGCTCAGAGAGTGCAGAATCTGACCCTGAACTTGCACAGCACTGAAAATGATGCCTCACTCACCTCACCCTAATCCCTGCCTAAAGGTCCTGTCTGTATTTGAAATTTTGATATTTTGTTCATTATAGATTGTTTTTGCTTTGCTTTTGATTTCGTTCAATTAATAGACTTCATTTTTTAGAACAGTTTCAGATTTATAGAAAAATTCAGTGCAAAGTGTAGAATTCCCATGTACTCCCCTCTTCCTCTGCAGTTCCCCCATTGTATTAATCTTACATTAATGTGGTGTGTATGTTACAACTCATGAATCAGCACTGAAACTTCAGCATTAAAGTCCCTAGTTTACCATACCGTTCACTCTCGACGTTTTACCTTCTGTGGGTTTTGACAAAGGAATAATGACATGTATCCACCGTTGTAGTGTCATATAAGTGTAGGTTCACTGCCCTAAAAAGCCTCTGTGTTCCACGTGTTCATCCGTTCATTCTCCCCCCACCCCCCCCACCCCCGGCAACCACTGATTTTTTTTACTGTCTCCGAGGTTTTGCCTTTTCTAGAAGTCATATATTTGGAATCATACAGTATGTGGCCTTTTCAGGCTCACTTTTTCACTCGGTGATATGAATTTAAGGGTTCCTCCGTGTCCTTTCCTGGCTTGAGAGCCATTGCTTTTTAGCCCTGAATAATATTGCAGTGCCTGGATGTACCACAGTTTCTTTATCCATTCACTTAGTGAATGCCTCCAATCCCTGTCTGTATTTGAAATTTCAATATTCTCTTCATCACAGAATTTTTGCATTAATTTTGACTTTTTAAAAAAAAAATACGTCATTAAAATTGTATTTATCTTGAGTTTTGGGTGCCCTTTCAATGTGCTGCTGTGGTGAGTGCCTGACTCCTCTCACCCAAGTCCCAGCCCCACTCTGACCTCTGTTTGGCTTGAGACCCAGGAGCTGGGAGAAGCCAGGTGAGAGCCAAGTGGAGAGCAGACGCCAGAAGATGTGGTCCCAGCACAGGCTGGCACTGCAGGCTTGAAGTCCACTTACTGGAGTCCTGTGTGGCCACCTCCACATCCCTCACTGCCTCTGGGCTCCTCTCCCTGCCCCCTCTGCCCCAGTCCCTCCTGGATATCCAGGCCAAGCCACATTCTCCCAACAGCTGCTCTCATCACCTGTCTCTCCTCGAGATGCCCCGACTCCTTGGTGCCTTCTGCGCCTGGTCCAGGCTCTTCAGCACCCGAGGTCCTTGCACAGCCTGCATCCCCATCCCGCTGGGATTTCCCAGGGCCTTTCCACACCTGGCAGCTTTACTTGCCTCCCCCTCCTGACCCTCGGGCTCTCATTCACGCCAAGTCCCCACCGTGCGGTGCCGGCTTCAAAAAATGGCGAGGTGTTGTAGAAAGTTCCATCTTTTTCAAACCAAGATCTCATTCTTCAAATAAGACGGTTCTCAGAAACCTTATGTGTAAAACAAATCCGGCAGATCCACTCTGCCTGGAGCAAATGGACACGCTCTTTATCCCTGAAGTGCTATCCCTGAAGAGTGAGGGAGTCTGGAAAACATGGGTGTGATAGAGAGAACTGGGCTTTGGTGTTGAAAATCCTGGGCTCAAGCCCTGATATCCCACCTGCGTGCTCTGCGGCACTCTCTTGAACGGCACGGACCCTCCTGAGTCGGAATTCTACTTCTGTGCATCTGCCTTGCCCGTCACACTCAGAACTTTGTCTGATTGCCCTTCCTTCATCCAGCCGTTTACTCAACTAGCATTTATTGAGCACCTACTAGTTCCCCTCCCATGTGCCAGGTATTTTTCCAGGCACCGCGCATGCAGCTGTGAGCCCAATGGACAAATCCCCACCGTCGTGGAGATGACAGTGCAGTGAGGGGAGAGAGATACGAAATCAAGTAAATAAGTAAACTAGAGAATAGTTAGAAGATCATGAGTGCTCTGGAGAAAAATAAAGCAAGCAAAGGGCAACTGAAATACGAAGGTCAGGGAAGCGCACCTGGGGAGATGACACTGGAACCGGGACTTGAGGGAGCCGTGGGCACCACCGGGGATGAGAGTTCCAGGCCCGCAGAGAGCAAGGGTCAAGGAGTGTGTCCGGGTCACTCAGGGGCCAGCAAGGAGGCCGCTGCAGCTGGGGCCATCTGAGCAGGAGAACAGCAGGAGGAAGTGGAGGCTGGGGCAGTACGGACACCCAGTGTAGGGCCTGGTAGGAACAGTAAGGTCCTTGGCCTTTGCTGAGTAATGAATAGATGGTTTTCGGCAGAGAACCAACAAGCTATGACTCAGTTTTTTCAATGAATGCCTGTACTGGAAATTCTCCACTGACCACGCAGACCTCTCCACCTTGCTTTGAGTCCCACAAGGCTGACGGTTATGAGGAGACAGATCCAGATTTTGCGGGGACTAAAGCTGAAACAACTGGGGGGTCTTGTTCAAGAAAAAGGACACAAAGTTATAAACATGTGACCTGGGAAGGGGCCCACGCAAGTGAGAGCCCTCAGGGCTCAAGCTTCCTTAGCATTGTCCTAAGCTGGCCTTTGACTGTATCATGGGTGCTCCTTTGCCCTCTGGCTTCCAGTGCACCTTGTAGCCCCACAGTGCACACATAGCCACGTGTATCCTGAAAACCCCATAAACTTGCTGACCAGCACCCCACTATTTTTTTAACTATCTGGCTTGACTTTTCCAAGTCTCAGATCCCTTGTGGGTAATAGGGAGATAAAACACACCTCCCTTGAAGGTATCCTGGAAGCACCCAACCTGTAGCAGATGCTCAGATGACGTTTTCTTTTAAGGTCCATTTGGTGAGTCTCCGTTTTCTCTGGAATCTTCTCTGATCAATCCAGCCACATGGAATGAGCAATTGCTTTCAAACCTTCTGTTGCTCCCAATCAGCCACCTCCAGCCTGAAGCTTTTGCCCATTTTCTGTGATGCTGGTATTTGGTCTCTTCAGCTCAGTTTTAGACTTTTGCAAACCAGGAACCTTGTCATCTCTTAAACTCCTCTCGGAGCCTAGGTACAATGACATCAGTCTCAGCAACAGCATTTCCTGAGCACACATCACATACTAGGAACTGTCAGAAGCGTGTTAAGCGTTAAGCGTATTGTCTTGTTTAATCCTGGCCGCCAGCCCACATATTAGAGGCAAGGAAACCGAGGTGCACAGTAGTTAAGGAACCTGCCCAATATCACACCTTGCCAGCAGTGGATCACAGATTCAAACCCAGATCCATCTCACTCCATAGCTGGCCCTGTTAATCGCTGCACTATGCTGCCTTTTATCCATATAAGCACTCAAGAAATATTTACTTATTGATTAATTGGTAGCCTCTGAGCATTAACGCTTCCAAGACTGTCTCTTTGTATGTCAGTCTGTTCTTCCCAAATGCAAGCTCCACTGAAAAATATATTGATCATTCCCTGTAACAATTTGTCATCTGGTGGTGGTGACTTACAAACTGCCAACTGGCCAGAAGGAGGATGAAAATTGGGGCTGTTCAAATATCTTTTTTTTTTAAGGAGTGGGAGTTCTTAAATGCCCCCATTGTAGCACATGTATCTTCTCCTGCTGCTGGGCATGTGTGGAAAGGGACAATCCTGCCTGATTATGGGAGATGTTCTGGGGCCTTGGGACCCTGAGCCTGGCTGCTGGGCTCTTTCCC
>NW_006795663.1:1918874-1929827 GCF_000442215.2 Lipotes vexillifer
CTTTCCCTCCCCTCTCCCAACCCCAGAGCCAGCTGGCTGATGGGCGGTGACAGTATCTCAGGATAGAGGCCTGTCAAGTGGTTCTCATGTTGTGACAGTAGGCAATTATGATTTATTTCACAAGGAATCAACAATAAAGTTAGGCGGAGGGGTGAAAAAATCAGAGAACTTAGGATAACAAAAGCACTTGAAGGAATTTGGTTGACGGGTTTTTAACTAGAAGATAGAAAAGGGAATACTTTGTAGGAAGAAGTATACACATAAACATAGAAGCACTCCCTGTATCTCTGACGGGCAAGAAATTCCCATTCTTCTAAAGCCCTGCTGAAACCTCACCTCCTCCAGGAAGCTCTCCAGATTTCTAAGCCAGACCAGATGACTTGGTCCTCTGAGCCCTCCCTCCCCACCCCCACCCATCTATCCCTCTCTGGAGGCACATACTGTTCGCACATTACCTTGAAGTTCCTGGTGAGCTCATCCCATCTGTTCTGCTGGATTGTAACATCTTTCAGAGATGAGGCAATGAATTGTTTATGCGTGGTAGGTACAGGCCTATGGGGTATTTTGCACATAATACTTACTGTTTAATAAATAAAATTGTGTGTGTGTGCACAATGTGCACACACGTGGGTGAGGATTGGTGTCCAGTGTCCCCAGAGTAAAGCAGCTGTAAATAACCCCACCTCAGAGATGGAATATTTTTGTCAGCTTCATTCCAGTGAGAGAAGAAGGAACAAATAAACCCCCAGAGGCCTCTCTCTGTTCAGTTCTGCACCGTTGGTTCAGAAACCTCACCCAACAGGTGATTCCCTGTCGTGTCTACACCCGAACCTCCCCCCCATCTTTTCTCTCCGACAGCAATTGTAAACACTGTCAAATTTTGCATGAAAAATGGTTCTCTTGTACCTAGATGTTTGACCCAACTATAAATAGAATATAATTTTGTTTAAGAAGTCAAAATCAGAGAACCAAAGCATTCTAGAATCTTAGTAACCTAAGCATGAAACCAAGTTGTGAGGAAAGAGCTGTTGAGGGCATGAGTTTAAATCAAACAGGCCTGGTTTCAAATTCCAGTCTCACTCTTTCTAAAGTGTATGAATACCAGAAAGTCACTCTGTTTCTTCCTCTGTAAAATGGGGATAATAATGCTTGCCTCTGGGGATTGTTAGGGATTAAAAGGATGTCAGTCGTAAAGCTCTAAGCACAGTCTACCTCATAGTGAGCACTCAGTAAAGAGAGAGGATAAGGTTTGTTGGAGGTGGGAAGCTGAGGTTCCCGTCTGTTGACTCCTCCATGTTTCTCTTTGGGCCACTGCCCCCCTTCTCTGGTCCTCAGTTTCTATACCAACCAAACAACGGACTGAGATGGTCCCTTGTCCCTTCCGCTTCTAAATGTCTATGAGTCAGGCCCAGGGAATACACAGCATGGCAAACAAGAACGTCATCAGAGGCAGGCGACAAACCTTGGTACCAACCACTTCTGGCAGCGTGGCTTCGAGCAAATTGTTTAACTGTTCTTAGCTCTATTCACTTCATCTGCAAAGGAAAATAATCCCCATACAAACTTTATAAATCCAAAGGCCCATGTGATCCAGTCCTATTTAGCGGTCAAAAATAATTTACAAGGAAGTCCATTTGCGCTAGAAACTCTCAAATAGTTCACAATAATATTTTTTCAAGTCCCCACCCCCCCTTCCACTCCTCAATCCTCTTGTCATCTCCCTAGTTGCTCTGGAGCATCTTACAGAGCACAACCGTGAAATACTCCCACCAGCCTCAGCTACACAGGGTTTTTTCCCTCCTCTTGACCACCCCCATCTTCCTTCCCATAAGAATCCATCCTTTTTAGGAGAGGACTGGAGGAAGAAAACTCAGCACAGACAGAGTTCTCTTCATCAGGAGCAGGTGGGGTCAGTGGGAGCTGTGAATATTCCCAAAGAAATAAATAAGTAAGTTTTGTTCTGTCATTCATAAGTGGCTGTGCGAAGGCTGAAATTAGATTATTTGTATTAAGCAGTCAGTTCAGCATCTGACATGTAGGAAGTGCTGGGAATATGAGAGCCATTAGTGTTGTTGTTTTTGTAAACCTGCTTTTTCATGAAGACTTATCCCACTGCTGCCACCACAAAGCCCTCCCTCCCATCTCCCTCTTCCGTCTGACCATCTCCCTCACTCCCATCACTGAATTTCATTCAGCTCACAAGTCATAGCCATGCCTGTGCCTGGAACAGCCCCTGTAGCTTCCTCCTCAGTTACGTCTGGGCTCCTCTACCAACCTTTCAGTGTTTTGGGTCCAGACACATACACCCTGGCCCGTCTGTCGACTCCCACTTGCCTCTCCCATTGCACAAAATGCCTTCCCACCACTGCTGCCAAATGTCATCCCATCTCAGAGTGTAGCCTCTAGTAGGACGAGGGCTACGTCTGTTTTACAAGCTCCTTGGAGCACCTGGACCCAGACAGGGACTACTGGAGAGAGAAGCACCTATGTGTCCCGGCCTGGGGGAGGCACAGAGAGGAATGCAGGAGAAGCTACGGAACTTAGAATACTATAAGGAAAGCAAAACCTACAGGAAGCCATTGGGTTGTACGGTAGGCACCCAAAGGCATAAGATTTACTGAACACTGAGGGAGCCACACTGGAGCTCATGTAAGGCAAAAGAGCGAAGTCTAACTTTGTGCCCTCTCTTTTGTCCATTTCCCCACCCCAGCTCAGGACTGGAGCCTCCCTTTTACCTCCTACTGAACCTTGATCTTAAAAGCCACAGTTTCTCCATATGTGGCATAAATGACCAGGAACGGTGTGACATAGTGTGACATCCTCCCTCCTCCATTCCTAGGGTCATGAATATTCTAACCAGGATTAAAGCTTTACAAAATCAATGACGCCCCAATGGAGAGATATCAGGCGTCATCTTGCAGACAAGAGAGGATGGAGGGAAGCCTTCTTAGACCCCAGAAATCCCTCCAAGTAGGAAAGGCAACCACTTTACCCTGGTGAGTGACTGCAAGTAATGCTTAGCAGAGGAAGACGCTTTTAGTCTTTTCTAGCAGGAAAAGAAAACCTCACAAAGCACTTTTTCAGCTGGATCCATGGTCACAGTTGAGGTTCACATGGGGAATTAGTGGCACATGTGAAAATAATTTGTAGGTTTGGGAGACCATTATATGACCCGTGAGATGAGGCCATCAGACCCCAAATGAGGCCACAGTAATAGCATCCACTGTGAACGAGAGCCCCACCCAACTCTGAGCTGCTCAGGACCCACATTGGAGCACCATATTGAGGGAAAACAGGGAGCCTGACCAAAAAGAAGGTCTGCAATACTTACTTCAGGAGGATTCATGGAAGGAATCCAGGGAATCTTTCCAGGAGAAGACAAGACTGCTGGTCTTTGGGGAGGGACGGAGCTTGGGGAGGGAGGAGAGGGTTTTGTAAATGAGTTGACAAGAGAGTGAGGTTCAAATATTCGCAGAGCCATCACATACACCAATGGGGAGAAATCGCAGAGACACGCGCCTTCATGAGGACACAGATTTTTACAGAAAGCACTCTCTGTCAGCCAGACCCGACCAAAGAACAGGAGATCTTGCTGCACATCCACCTGGAGAGTGTAGACTAGCAGAAGTGAGGGCTCTGTGGACTGGGTAGTTGGATGGATGGATGGATGACGGATGGCTGGCTGGCTGGCTGGATGACGGATGGATAGACAAGCAGACGTGTGTATGTATATATGGAGAATTGAACAAATGTGTGGTAGGATGGATAAACACGTATGAAAGGATGGATGGAGGGAAGGACATACAAATGGATATATATAAGGATGTGTGGGTGATAGATGGATGCCTTCTGAGGTTCTCCAGTTACATGGTAATTTGGGCAAGGGTTACCTAGTCTTTGGGATTTCACAGACCAATACAATACAGGGGATTGACATAAAGTTACCAGCTTCTCATTTCGTCAAGTTAAGAACATCAGTATAACAACGACCCTCTATTGGAACAGAAGAAACAGATCAGAATGAAATAAAGAGCAGTCTTTCCCAAGTAGGGATCGTTGATAATCTCTCTCTCTCTCTCTCTCTCTCTCTCTCTCTCTCTCCACACACACACACACACACACACACACACACGTGTGTGTGCTGGTATGACACTCATTTTACGCTAATTATTTTTAGATATTATATTGTCCATATTTTTCTTATTTAATGGCCACATTATTTTCAACTACATTTCCTGAGCCACAGACTCTAAGGACCCTGAAAAGGATCAAAGGGTCAAAAATTCATTGCCTTTGAGACCAGGCAGGTTGAAGCGGGTGCATTGCGGACTGCGGGGATGGGACAGTGAAAGCCTGGAGAAGCCACACTCGTCTAGAGACAGCAAGGCAGCCTCAGCCCCAGCTGACCGTCACCACGCAGGAAGGCAAACCCAATGAGGCCAGCTAGATTTCCTGACCTACTGAGATAAGCTGGACGTATGACTTTTATGATGAACCTCTTGATTTAAGAGTATTTGCAACTAATTTTTAAAACTGGATCTGTTTGGGGGTCATCACCCTTGAGCCGATCAAAACACACACACACCTGTGGATCCACTTTGGCCCGTGGGCCATGGGTTTGCAACCTCTGGTTTAGATACCGGAGTTGGGGTGGGTGGTGATGGAAAAAGGCACCATATAGGACAACCAAAGAGCTTCTCTGATTAATACGAGGGTCGAGGAGGGGGCACCAAAAAAAAAGCCACTGGATTCCTCCGGGTGAATAATTTCTCTGCAGTCTATTTCCGAAAGAGCTATAATTCGGGCTCTGAACAACCTATGATTTACATCCCGGCCGGTGTAAAAGATATTGTGCTGAGCCTTCCGAGTATGCTCTGTGTGTTTGTATAAATCTCCCTACTCAAAATATCTCCCACAGTTGACTGACAGCCCATGTAATTTAGCAGAAGGCTAAAAATTAAAATCTTCGAGCCTGCTGAGGGAGTGAAAGAATACAGTAACACTACGGCACCACCCCCTCGCCCGGCCGGGGCTCAGCAGATGCCAGGGCTGTTCATTTTGGAGACGGAACAAAATATTTGTATTTAGATTTATTAAGTCATTATTCCACCATTTGTTCCAATGCGCTTTATTAAAACCAGATCTCATCTCTGTTTTGAAAGTATTACCTGATTTACATAAGCTGGTCCCAGCCCTAATTACCGCTTCCTTTCGTGTCTTTTCATTTCGAGGGAGGTTTGCGCTCCCCTCCTGTTTTCGTCGCCTGCCTTTATGGCCCATATGTCTGCCTTGAGATAGCAAGAATCTTCAACCTATAAATAGACAGTTCAGAACAGCCGGGTTGCCAGTTATCTGTCCACACATCAACATTACCATAATTGCAACAGTGAATGTGTAATCTCTCTAATCACACGTTCCAGTCGGAAAACTGGATTGGGTTTCATAAATTGTATAATTTGAGGCTTTCCTGAGCTAACCACTGGGCGGGTAGGCTGCTGTGGGTCATCAAGGGCTTGGTCATGCCCTGCAGCCTGGCCTGTCCTGCCCAGGGTGGCGTAGCGACACACACACCTGTGGATAATGGCAGTGCCACCCTGGCTCTGGAATGAGGACGCCTGGGGAATATGAGAAGCACGACTTTTTGAGGCCTATTATGAGCCTGGCACTTCGCACATGCGCTCTTTTAATTTTCACTCCATTAAACTTCTAGGGGAAATACCATAAATACTCCCATTTTACAGATGATACCAAGGCTCAGAGAGGCTAGGTGAGCGTCCAGTGTCACACAGTAAATAGCTGAGACTCATATGCCTGTCTGAGATTCCATACGGTGCTCTCAGTCAAGCAGCTTTCATCTATGACGCGGCACAGTTGAAGGCTTCAGTGGATTCCATTTTTTGTTCCTCTAGGATGCTTTCATTTCTGTCATTTTAGCTAATCTCCAGGACCAACCGAAGAGGTCTTTATAGATAACAAAACTGAGATCCTGAAAGGTTAAGTACACTGTCCAGAGTCACACAGCTGGTGAAGGTAGAACTGGGATTCAAAACCGGGCTGGATCCCACACTTGTGTGCCCTCTTTCCCAAGCCTCCACAGCCCAGGTGTTGTCTGGGCGTCTTTCCTTCCTCTTTGGGAGGCTTTGTTTTCTTTGCCAGCCTCTCAGAAGGATGCTGTGATTGGGCTGGTGTCAGCAGGCAGAGCCCTGGGGGCAGGTGGAGAGAGAAGAGAGGCCCGCCTTCTGCCAGCCTCCCCGGAATTGCCTCTGAAGACCCCCAAGGAGCGCTGGGAAAAGGGCTTCTTTTGTTTTGCGTTACCAGCTTCCTCCGGGCAATGTTATTGAAGCTCAAGGTCTCCAGAGTTTGGTGAGTAGGCTGATGACACCCTGATAGATGGGCTACTCCCCACAGGGCGAGCGCCGCTCCGGCTGTGCCCGGTAATTGCACAGCCTTGCAAAGTTTCAGATGTCTATTAGCTGCTTTGAATTGGGCGCTAATCAGATGATGGCCTTGTTACCAGGACGCTCCTTCAGGTCTCCCTCCCTCTCTCCCCCCACCCTCTCTCTCTCAAAAGGAACCATCTAATCCAACCTGTTTAACTTTTCCAGATGAGGAAACTGGCACTCAGAAAGGGGAAGAGACCCAAAGTATAAGTACATCCCAAGTTCTTTTCTGTGTTGCCTGTTGAGCTGCGTGCATGCACACACACACACACACACACACACACACACACACACACACACACACACACATGCTACACATCCCCCCCACTCCCATCTCTCCATTTATTAACTGGGTCTCCAAGCTCCTTTATCCCGTTCGGAAGGAGAACTCCCTGCCAGCATTTTAGGCAATAAATTGGGGACCAGGCTTTGCCTTCCCAGCCACGTCTCTATAGTGTCCGCATGCCCCAAGGAGTCAGAAAACTTAGTTTTCAGGAGGCTCCATCATGGCCCCTGACCCATGGGTGATCTACCCTGAGCCTCCCCTCCGTCTCTGGGCATCAGAGGCGGGCCCAGCCGGTGGAGATGAGGACTCCATACTCCTTCACTTCCCCCTCACAGGGGCTCTGGGCACCAAAGACAGTCCCAGAAACGACTGGACTAAGCAGGCTGAGCTCTGAGCAGGCCACTGCCCAGGGCATGGCACGGGAGTGAACCGGGTCACTACCTTCGGGGTGTGGTCCACAGACCTCAGCAGCAGCCCCTGGAAACTAGCTGGAAGTACAGATCCCCAGGCCCCAGCCAGCCCTACTGAATCAGAATCTCGGAGTGGCTGCGGGTGGTGGGGCGGGGGCGTTGGGCACTGTGTTTCAACAGGCCCTTTGTGTTTCAGTGTAAGTTTGAGAATGGTGGGTCCAGATCAGCCCATCCCTGGAGATTCTTCCCAGATGGAGAGTCCTTGGGGTTCACCCGCACTGTGATGGCTCAGGCCCCACTCGGACATTCGCACCTAGCCACAGCTTCTCCTTACCGTCCTCCACAGAATTACTTTTCCCCACCTCACGTCTTCTGTAGCATTTTAAGAATAATGCTCTGGGCTTCCCTGGTGGCGCAGTGGTTGGGAGTCCGCCTGCCGATGCAGGGGACACGGGTTCATGCCCCGGTCTGGGAGGATCCCACGTGCCGCAGAGCGGCTGGGCCCGTGAGCCATGGCCGCTGAGGCTGCGCGTCCTGAGCCTGTGCTTCGCTACGGGGGAGGCCACAACAGTGAGAGGCCCGCGTACCGCAAAAACAAAAAACAAAAAAAAACAAACAAAAAAAAAAGAATAATGCTCTTCAAGTGCAAAACCTGTTGCCGTCTGTTCTGTTGTCTCCCCTGCTGGACCCTGAGCTGTTGGCTCATCTGCAGGCTCCGCAGCTCCCCGTAATGCCCGGCACACAGTAGGTATGCACTGCGTGTGTGCGTGTGTGTGTACTGAAGTCTAACTGCACTGACCACTGGCTCCCCAAGGACCCGGCTCCGTGGCAAACTACATGGTTTTTCTAGACCCACAAGGAGACTTCATCATTTTACAGCCAGCAAGGCTTTCTTCACACTTTTTCCCTGGGACTTCTGAGGGCTGGCCCCAAGGTGATCTCTCAGGTCACACCGGGGAGCTCACCTCTCCTCTGCTGCTTCCCCCAGCGCCCACCTACGCCTACCTCTGTCCAAGACCACGCTGTTGAGACATATCAGGCTTGAGCCTAACATATTAGTCATGCCGGGTGGCGGCTTAGCTCAGCCTAGGAAGATGCCTGTGGCAGTCTTCTCCATTACTCCTGACCTAGACTGGGAGAGCTCGCCCAGGGCTCACAGGCCAGCTCTCTGGGGGAGGGGAAGGGCTCCTCCCCTCTGTGAGAAGTGACCAAGCAGTTTGAGAAAGGGGGTCCTGCTGTGCCCTGGGAAGCCTGGTCGCCTCCAGGCGCCAAACTAGGTCCACCTCCTCCAGGAAGCCTTCCTTGGTGACCTGACCTAGGAGGTAGGAGAGGTGTGTTCTCTCATGTGCCCCCTTCCCACACCCCAGCAAGCTCCTATTCTTGGTGCTTCAGGACCTCAGAGTCACATGGGATTGAGACTTACCTGCCTGAGGACTAGCAAGTTGCCCCAGATGGCCTGGCCAGTTCCACATCCTGAAAACAATGTCATAAAGCTGGAATCCCATTCCAACCCCAGCAGCAGCCCTGCATCCCCACCCCCGCCTGCGGGAACGCTTCCCTCTCCGGAACTCCATTCACCCAGGTGGCACTCAGGTCATCAGCTCCCTATGCCTCAGGGCCCTCCCATGTGCTCTTCCCTCTGACGTGATCCTCTGTTCCCCCTGAAGCATTTCAAGTACAACACCGGGAGCTAGGGGCTGGAGTAGCAGATGCAGGGAGTTGGCCGGGAGTGGGATGGGGAATGCAGGACACTGCATGGGAAAATAAAAGGTAACAAAAATCAGGCCCTGCCATTAACCAGATGTGTGCCTTTGCAGGAGTCCCTTACCCAGTCTGGGCCTGTCAGATAAAAGGCTTGGGTTTTCTACTGCTCCAGCACTGTCCTCCAGTCACGGGAACTAACTTGGTGGGCTGTGTGTGTACATGTGTGTGATTCCCCCAGGCACATATCAGGCCCATCTAACCAGATTCTGCTTCACGTTCTTTTCTTTAATCCCCGGAGCTGTGACCTGCTCAATGAACCACCTCGAGCCTTCCCCAGGCACCCACAGGGTGTTGGGTCCTCTGCTGAGTCCAATTTCCCACAAAGAGGTTCCTCCCCTGATTGGCCAATGCCTAACAAGGATTAGCCAAGTGAGCAAAGAGCTTGGGAGGACCGTCCTCCTTAGGTGGTTTGGAGAGCCCCTGCAGCAGAAGGTGCGTCACTAGGGTGCAAATCAGGAGGCTTAGATGGCAGATAAAAGACCTGCTGGCTTCTCTGGCAGGCCCAGCCGGAGCCGTGTCTTGTTACCGAGTCTCGGAGCTGGACGCGGCAGCCCCGGAATGAGAACGAGATGAGCCGGGAGATTTCTTGTTGACACTTGTCCTGGTGAGAGGGTCCCAGCTTCGGTTCTCAGGTTATACAACACCTGGGCAGGTTGGCTCTGCAGGAGCTCCTAGTGCCCACGGGGAGGGGAGGCCTCCGTGCCCTCAGGTCCAGGCCTTCCCCTGCCCCCTGCCCCCTGCCCCCTGCCCACCGCCCGAGGTGCAGGCAGGAGGATCCCTGGTGGGCCCTAGGAGGTTGTGATGTGACCTGGGCCACTGCCCTGACCCTCTGCGGAGGGGCCCCGGCCACGGGTGACATGGACCCAGACCAGGCTGCTGTTCCTTCCTCGGGGGAAGGCCTGGAGCAGGGCAGCTCCTACCTGAGGCCCTACTGTGTGTTGGGCAGTATGTGAAGAGTTTTCCCATGTTCCCTTTCATCCCCACCATGTAACTGAGTGGAAACGTAAAATGAAGTGACTTGCCCTACGTTAGAACCATGCCTGTCTTTTGCCAATGTCCAGGGCTCCGACCTCTGGTACAACGTCCCGTCCACGGGGGCGTGTGCCTGGCCCGAACTCCCTCAAGAGCTGACAGCCTCGGGGCTTCCCTGGTGGTGCGGTGGTTAAGAATCCGCCTGCCAATGCAGGGGACACGGGTTCAAGCCCTGGTCCGGCAAGATCCCACATTCCGCGGAGGAACTAAGCCCGTGCACCACAACTACTGATCCTGCGCTCTAGAGCCCGCAAGCCACAACTACTGAGCCCGTGTGCCACAACTACTGAAGCCCGCGCACCTAGAGCCCATGCTCCACAACAAGAGAAGCCACCGCAATGAGAAGCCCGCACACTGCGACGAAGAGTAGCCCCCGCTCGCTGTAACTAGAGAAAGCCCACGCAGCAACAAAGACCCAACACAGCCAAAACTTAATTAATTAATTAATTCTTATTATTTTTTTTTTTTTAAAAAAGAGCTGACAACCTTAAATATGACAAATGTTTGACAAATATGCCCCGGCTCAGTGATGCAAGGGGCAGCCAAGTCTAGAACAGGGGGGTTGACGAGCCCAGATCACTCAGGGCATCCTGAGGCCCTGGCTGGGAACACCCTCCAGCCCTCGGTGGTGGCGGTGATGGTGTCCAGCCAGCGGGTGACTCAGCAGCCCTCGTTCCCACAATCCGGGCGGGTGAGCGCCCTCCCACGGCTGTTGGTCTGGCTCCATCGGCCTGTCTGGGGGTGCCCCGGCAGCCAGCACCCCCTCCCCCCAACAGCACGGTCCTGAGGCTCGGGCCAGCCTTCCCACAGCTCAATCACAGGGTATGCCCTCTTTTCTCAGCCCGCTGGCCTCTCCCCTGAGATTAGAGGCCACTTCTAAATTCCTCTGGCCACCTCAGCCCTCCCGTCAGCCAGGCTGTGGTGATTCCCTTGGCTCCTGTCACAGAGCCCCCGTCCTGCCCCCCAGAGGAGCTCAGCTCCCAGAGCAAACAGCTTGCTTGCCAGGCCCTGGGCCCCCCCC
>NW_006795663.1:1929848-1940709 GCF_000442215.2 Lipotes vexillifer
CCCGCTGGTTTAGAGCCAGTCCTGTGCCCTGCGAAGAGAGGGATCGGGGCCCAACCGGGGCATGGAAGCCAGGGAGGGAAGTGGATCTTGGCTGCACTTTCAAACGGGATGTGTGGGAGGGCAAGATACAGTTAGCTTGTGCAGGTAGGGCACAGGACCATCTGCTGGGTCCAAGGGAAACGCCACACCACACGCTGCGGCTCCCGCCCCAGGAGGCGGCGTGCTGGAGCGAGCTGCACTGTGACCTTGAGCAAGGCTGGTAACGCTCACATCCTCTTCCCCCATCTGTAAAATGGGCAAGACAACGCCTGCTGGCCAGGGCTGTACCACGCAACACGTACAGCCCTTTCCATAAAGGGTCTGGCTGGCAGGAGGCCCGCTCCAAAATGCTCCAGACATGGGTATTTCTTTCTATTCTGTGTGTGAGCCCAATGGGCTTTGTGCAATCTTTTATGGCCCTCGTTTCACGTTCGTCATCCTGGGAGCCTGTGGGAAGGGATGTATGAGGCACTTTGCAAACGGTGCCGGGCACTGCAGGCGTTGGCTGTGCTGGTGTCCTCCCAGCAACTCCCAGGGGAGCGGGCAGACCTTACCCCATCCCCCGTATCTCCCCGCCAACACACACAGTTGACCCAGTGAGGAGCTGGAGATCACAAACAGGAAATACCTTGCTGACGATCAGTCCACAAGTTAGGACGGCTAAAGAAACTAACTTTGTTGAGCACTAAGTAAGTGCCAACCACTGGGGGCGGCACTTGAGGACACTAGGTGCAGAGGACACGGTTCCTGCTGAAAAGTCTCACGGGGCAGAGGTGGGGATGCGCCTACCTCCCAGACAAGTGGAAAACAGGCTGTAAAGAGGTGTGGACACCTCACCTACAGGATCCTGTTTCGGTGAGAAATCAGTGCTGCTCGCGCTTCCTGGAGAATGGCCTTTGGGCTTCTGAAAGCAGAGCAAGAGTTTGCAGGGTGGAGAAGTGAGAGGAAGGGCACGGAGGCCCCATACTTGGGCTGACCAGAGGGCTAGGAGGCTCTTCCAGAGCCTTCAGGTGCAGGGAGGAACCTCGCTGCTCCTCTCGGGTGACTTTGCAGATGTGGGGAGACCCCTGGGGGACATCAAGACACAACCACCGAGGGACATGTGAGCAACCTGTGACCCGGCCTAGGCCTTCCAGGAACTGGTTGGGCAAGACAAGGCTCGCCCCTGGTATATTTCGAGAGCAGTGCTGGCCAGCAGGGCTCCAACTGTGGGTGTGGCCCAAGAGGTCTGTGGTCACTTCACTCCTCGGGTGACTCTGCCGAGCCCTCAGCAAGCACACGCACGTACACAGTTTTGCACACTGTTTCCAGGGACTCCCAGATATCCCCCCACCATCAAGGAAGCCCCGATATATCCAACTCCTGCGTTCCGCAGATGAGGAAACTGAAACAGAGAAAAAACGTGACTTGCCGAAGGTCCACATGAGTAAGGGCAGAACTGGGCCTACACTCCTGGCTTTTGCGCAAGGGTTCTCCCACGGGCACCCGGCTGCTGTCGCTTTCTAAATATGTGTCCCTGCCCAGCTGCAGTCCTCAGGGTTCTATCTCATGATGGAGGGGAGCATGCACTTTCCAGCACTCCCAGGAAAAGCCTGCTCCCACCCTGAGACTCCTCTCTTAGTGAAAACTTCTCACTCTGGTCCCCCGTGCGCAGTCCTGCGGGTTTGCTGCATCCCTGTGGCGGGTCCCGCCGTCCACCCAATGACCCAGGCTGTACACGGGCATCCTCCGCCCCTCCTCCCCCAGCTCATCCTCCACAGCCACCGCTGTCTGGATTTGACTCTCATTCCAATCCAGTCTTGTCTCTTTATCGCCGAGGGTCCAGGCCTTCCCCATCTCCTGCTGGGGCTATTACCACCGCCAGAAAAATATTTCTAAAGCACACAGACAGGCGACTTTTCTGCTTAAGATCTTGCAGAGCTACCCAGTGGCCCTGAAAGTTAAGTTCAAGCTCTCGGTATGGTCTGCAGAGCCCCCAGTGGCCAGCCGCATCTGCCCAGCAATGCCCCCTCCTGCCTCACGCCCACTCCCACCTAGGAGTGGGAGCGGCTGGGCAAAGGCTCCCAGTTGCCTCTAGACCATTTGTTACCACTGATCTTTCTGTCCAGAGGAATAAGATGTGCTTGGGCCAACTGAATACCCTTTGACCTCAAGCTTGGCTTGCATGCTTGGTTTTTAAATTCAGTTCCCTTTTGACAGAAATGTTCTCAAAGGGCCCAATCCACTTTCCCGCTTCAGGACTTTGGAAAACCCTCACACACAAGAGAATCATTTGTAAACATCCTTCCATGGTGGTTTCCTTCCATAGGCTAACACAACTTTTTTTTTTTTATGTTAGGGGTATTTCTGGGGATTGAAATGAAAGTCAAGAGAAAGTGTCATTATGAGCATCAATGTCTAACAGTGTGCAGTGACCCACTGGCTGATGAATAAACAGCGTAATCAAGAAGTTCAACCCATGAATTCAACAGGAACAAGGGCTGATATTCAAAGTCCCAGACAGTTCAGTTGGAAGAATAATAAAAGCGCAGCTGAGATGGGAGCTTGGGACACCGCCCCCGTTCCCCAGCCCCTGCCTGGGCTGAGCCTGATGGCAGATCTCACAAAAACACAGCCCAAACGAGCCTCATTCCTGGGCTCTCATAACCGGACTTTCAGCTTTCTAGAACAACACTTCTTGTGTTATGTCTGCAGTTTGTAGGATCTGATAAGAGACTTGCTTAAAAGTTCAAAAGGGACCACACTTTGTAAATAGTTTCAAAGAGAAGCCCTGTTTACGCTGGGGAGGAGATATACCGTAGGAGATGAGACAGCCTCTAAGTCAGACAAGGTGAGGGGGAGTCCCACAGCTACCTCTGTGGACCTGGGCTAACTGCTGAATGTCACCATCCCGGGTGTCCTCGTCTGCACAGTGGGGATCATAATGTACTTTACCTCCTTGGGTGGGAGTAAATGATATCATGAAAATTAAGCACAGAGGATGTGCTCAGTAAACAGTCCTTGTGGTGGTGGTGACTGCCAATGAAACCGCCAACGTGAGCAGAACAGCTGTAGCAATACATGTTGAAAATAATTTTGGGCAGGATGAGACCATCTTGGGCTATGGAAGCAAATGGTATAGGCCAGCCACCTAGAACTGCAGCTCAGGAAGGGAGAACTCAACGGAGCCAAAGCCTACGGGGGCAAGTGGCAGGTGCAGTGGGCTGAATAATGGTCCCCAAAGAGATCAGGTCCTAATCCCTGGAGCCTGTCGATGTGACCTTATTTGGAAAAAGGATAGTTGGAGATGTGATTAAATTAAGGACTTTGAGGTGAGGAGATTACCATGGATTAGCAGATGGGTCTTAATGCAATCACAAGTGTGTTTTTAAGAGACAGACAGGGGGAGATTTGATACACAGACACGGAGGGGGAGGTGATATGAAGACAGAACAGAGAGATTTGAAGATGCTGACCTTGAAGATTGGAGTGATGGGACCACAAGCCAAGGAACGCCGGCAGCCACCAAACGCTGGAAGAAGCAAGGAACAGATTCTCCCCTAGAGCCTCCGGAGGGAGTGTGGCCCTGCTGACTCCTTAATTTGGGCCCAGTTGATGCTGATTTCAGACTTCTGGTCTCCAGAACTACGAGAGAAAAGATTTCTGTTGTTTTAAGCCACCAAGTGTGCAGTGATTTGTTACAGCAGCCCTAGGAAGCTAATACATCCAGGATCATAGATTCTAGGCTGAGGAAACAGAGACTCAGAGAGCAGTAGTAACTCACCCAAAGCCACACAGCATGTTTGCCTCAAGGCCAGGACCAGACCAAGGTCTCCGGATCCCTGCACCACTGTGTTCCCTCTTCCCTCTGCCCAGCTTTCTTCCCCGGGAGGCCTTAGACCCCTGCCCTGGGAAATCCTTGGTTGCCATAGTTATTTTATCTTTACTCACCCACTGCCCCAAGGTGAGCCCAGCTAGTACCAAATGCTGTCCCTGTGGTCACGACTGCCCCCAGCCTGAAGGTCCACCTGTCGCCTGTGTCACAGGTTGGGCTCTTTAGAGAGGGCGTTTGGGGTGCCAGAGCTTTATTAAGGATCTACACCAGTGAAGGAAGGGGGAGGAAGTTGGATCGGGAGGAAGGAGATTGAAGTCGAATTGCCATGCCGGCCTGACAAAGCCCCCGCCGACCCCACAGGGAGTTGTCCTGAGTCCAGCTGAGGCAGCCAGGACCTCATACCCCCATCTGGCTCAGTCACCAGGTGCCGGCTGCCCTGGGGAGGGCCTGGCCTCCGGCGAGGTGGGTTTCTGCAGTGAGGCCGACCCTGACGGGGCTGATAGCCGGAGGCCACCTGCTGACCGTACTCCCTGCAGCTGGGCAGTAAAACCTTCCTTGAAGGAGGGCCGGGCACAGGCGGACCACAGCCCAGTGCTACCACGCATTCTGCAAACAACAGCTGCTTCTCAGCGGGGCCTGGATGGCTTGCCAAAGAGCAGCCCCACCCTACGCAGTGACCAAGACCCTCCCCACTCAAAGTGGGATGTGTGGACCAGGAGCCCCGACACCACTTGGGAAATGGTGAGAAATGCAGACTCTGTTTTGGGCCCCATGGTCCATCTGAGAAGCATGCTCTACCCCAGGGCTTGGATGACTCCAGGGCCCAAATCCAGTAGCTGTCTGTTTTCGTAGGGCCTTCGAGGTAGAGATGATTTTTGCCTCTTTTACGAAGAAGAGAGCGTAACAGAAACTGTATGGCCCCCAAAGCCTGTTTATTTATGATGTGGCCTTTTGCAGCAAACTGTCCCCAACCTCTGCTCCAGAAAGGCCAACCAGCAGGGGAGACCCAGGGTGCTGAGATCTTTCCCCGGAGCCCCCTCCTAGCGTTTGCGGCCAGCCCCCCGCCCCTTCCTCCTGCATCCTGACTTGTCTCCTTCTTTGTCCGCCTCCTTCTCTTCTCTCTACCCCACTTTCTTCTTTGATATCCTTGTCTCCCCTCCTGACCCCTCGCTTCTCTTTCTCTCTCTGGGGCGTGCGTGTGAGTCTCTCCCTGTCGGAACGTGTGCATCTGAGGCTCTCTCTTGCTCTCATCTCTGAGACCGGCTTTGTGTCTGCGCATCTCTGTCTGTCTCGCCCTGCATCCCTCCCCCACACTCCAGCTACAGATCAAAAGAAGCATCCTCACGCCGCACCCGGGGTAATCAGCTTGGGCTGCTGTTTGTTCGGAGCAGTCGTGGGCGCTGCAGGCAACCCCCCAGACCTTTCTATCCTCAGTCCTGCCACGTCCACACCTGCTCCACGAATGCCCACGGCTTCTGGCATTCTCTTCTCGGCTCTGTCTGCACCATCATCTCTCCTTGCCCCCAGATCTCCCTCCTCCACGAGGCCTTTAATCTTTGCAGCTTTTTTTCCTGCAACATCCCTGACTCTCTTGTGAAATGCAAATTAATTAGCGTCTAATTACTCACCCGGTGCTGCATCTCCAGCCTTCTCTTGTCAGGTTCCGGGAGAACATCTCTGTCATCCGCTAAGAACTGGGCCCCGTGAGGAGCAATTCCGGTTTAGGGAGGCAGGCAGCCTCGAAGAGGAGGCTTTGTCAGCGTCCACCTGCTCGGTGGATCCCAGGAACACAGTCTGGGTGGGGTGGCTCCGCCCACCACTCACCCTAATTGCCAGCATCATTCTGGGAAGTGACGGGCCAAGGGCTGTGCTGGGTCAGGAGTGAGACCCAGCCTCTGCCTTCAAGGAGGTGACCACAGGGCTGAGCAGACAAGCCCTGCTTGTGTAGCAGGAGTCCCCATGCATGACCCTCCAGGCAGCAGCTGATGAAATGAGGACGTCCCCAAGGACCTGATCTAGTCTTTAAACTTGAACAGGCTGAGTTCAAATGTGGGGAGTAAATGGCAGAGGACCTGAGCCCATCCTAAACCACAGTGTACAATCTCCAGTCCTGGAGAGGTGGCTGGAGCAGAAGGAAGAGAACAGGGCTCCGGTCCACCCACTCCCTGGGAGACTTTAGGCCTTGACCCTCCGAGCCTCAGCTTCCTCATCTGGGAACTGATGGTAACAGGGCCAGCACAGTGAAAAGGAGCCTCTGGCTGCAAGGTGCTGGGCACAATACAGGCGTTCCAGTGAATGTCACTCGTGTTTTTCTTTGCCTTCGTGCTCCCAGGGGCCAGGGGTGGATCCGTGCTGGATGCAGGTGGAGCTGGATTTTTGTCCAGTGTGCAGTCCCCACCTTGGGTCCCTGCTCTGTCCTCCTAGCCTCTCCCAGTACACCATCACCACGGTTGCTCCCAGCGGCTCCATCCTATCCCAGCCAGTCCTCACAGAAGTTGAAAGGTATCTTCCACCCACTAACTGGAAGAAGGTGATCACCCTTCACCGGCCTGAATTCAGGAGACTCAACCACGAGGACTGGACTCCAGAACCCATCACCCCAGGGCTCACCCACAAAGGCTCGTCCTGACACCCCACACAGCCTGCCTCACCGTGTCCTGGAGATCCTCAGGCTTCAGCAGTCTGCCCACTCGGGCTGTCTATCCCATCCCAGCCCCCTCCAGTCCTGCTACCTTCACTCCAGCTGGCTGCGAGCAGCCTCGCCTCTTCCCAGCTCTGATCGCTTCCATCCAGACGGAGCCCTGTTCCCCGCAAACCCTCATCTCCCCGATGCATGCGGTTCATGTGAGACCCACCAAGCTCGGAATTCTCCAGTGGCCACTATTTGTATTTCTCAAGGGTCTGAGTAGGTGTGAGTGTGGTCCTATTTCTCTAGCAGACTGTAAGCACCTTGAACGAGAGGACCGCACCAGACCCCCGAGAGCACCGAGCACAGCACAGTGCTGGGGCCGTGACAGGCCCAGCCAGCACGTTGGGGGACTGATTGGATGACCTGATGTACTCCCTCACCCGACTCGCCGGTGCCAGGTCAGCAAATGCGTTCAGTGGAGGCTGGAGGACGTAGGCGTGAGAGGGAACAAGGGTGCCTTGAGCAGCCGCCATGTGCCGGGCACAGATGCTAGTAGTAAGGCCTCCCAAGCCCGTGCTGTCATTTCATGCTCGTGACAGCCTTGTAAAGTAGATATTGTTCTCCGTTTTATGGCGGGGATCTGAGCCTGGGGGAGCTTAAACAACCAACCCAAGGTTATACAGCTACAGAGTGGTGGGACCCAGCCTACACCAGACCTGCCTGCCTCCAGAGTTTAAGGCCCCTCTGGTTGGCCCAGTTGCTCAGAGCTCTCTGCCCTCTCCCTCTGGCCTGGGTTGGCAAATGCTGGCCAGTTGGCTCAACCCAGTGCTCTGCTGTTGGCCTCTGGAGCCCTGGTGGCCTGTGGTCCTTCCTTCCTGGCCAGTCCCTTGGGGCTGGAGCTGGATAGCTGCACTCCTGGGGAGGCCCAGGCCACCCTGTTATCTGGGACACTGGTGGGGGCACAGGCACTGCCAACCGCCAGGCCCGGGGCCCACGGAGCTTGTGACCCTGCCTGGGGTAAGCAGTCCCATGCGCTGTCATCAACTGGGTGCAAATGGCCGCTGCCGCAGCGGGCTTCTCTGTTCAGCGATAGCGCTGGCACAACCCCTTCACTCTACTGATGGGGGAAACTGAAACCAAGGGAGGGAGGCGGCTTGCTCAGGACTCCAGCAAAGCAGGGCCTGGGACCAGGTGCCCTGATGCCCAGTTCAGGGCTCGTCCTGCCACTCCCAGCTCAGTTTCACAAACGTGCAGAGAGGACAGCAGAACTGGGTGCTCTGGGGCCACACAGAGAGAAGCCTGGCTCCCTCTCTGCTTCCTTCAGGAAGCTCCGCTCTGCAGGGGAGCCACGCGGCGGCACCGGGACAGAGCAGCTCGGGGACAGAGCAGCTTGGCCCCCAGGCAGTGGCCGGGAGCGCTGCAGGGGGAGGTTGGTGAGCGCAGTAAATTTTCCTGGAGGAAAGGCCGTGAGGTGGGTAAGGTCTGGCTCAGCACACAGGCCTCCAGAGACCTTGACTGAAGCCAGGAAGGAAGAGGGCTTTCCAGGCTGAGGAGAGAGACAGGGCCGAGCGGTAGGGAGCAGAGAGCTCAAAGGACCAGAGGACCCCAGGGGTGGTCCGAACACTCTGCCACAGGATGGGGGCTACAAAAGCTTGGCTGCCCCTCGTCCCTGTGCTCCGGGGGATGTCCCCGTGCTCTGGTGGCAGTCCAAGCCAGTGTTCCCCAAGACGGCTGTTGAGACACTGCCCCGCCCTGCCAGGGCAGCCCTGGGAGAGAGCACTTTTCCCGAACCTCACGTCACCTGCGGAGCTCAGTCTCCTCCCACCGTCTGAGCCAGGCAGGCCTCCGGGAGGTGCGCTTCCGTTTGCACTCCGTCACCTGGCTCTTCTCTCTGCGTGGGCCTTCTCCACCCTCTGATGGAAAGATCGCCATGTCCGCGGAACACGCGTTCGCTGCATCGCCCAGCCTCTGCCCCCGCAGCAACTTCAGAAAGCCCAGCCCAGCCCTGCTTCCGTCACTCTCTCCTTCAGCAAGCCCTGCGGAGCCTGGGCAGGGACGAATGAGACAGGTCCTGGGCAGGGACGAATGAGACAGGTCCTGCTCTTAAGGAGCCGGCTGTAACTCACTGCAACGTATGCTAGAAAGCGGGCGCTCCCGCAAAGTGCTAAAGGGTGGGGGAGATGGCTTTCCGAGGTGACACCCAGCTCGGCTTCCTGAAAGAAGTGGCACACGTGTCCTAGAGACACATGCACGGGGCTCAGCACCACGTGAGAGCGTGATATATTCGGAAGGCCTTGGCTGTGCAAGAAATTTGTCTGAGGGGCCTGGAGATGAGAGAAGTGAAACCGGGGACGAAGGACCTCGGGTGGCCTGCTGGGGAGCCAGAGAGGGGCAAGAGGCAGGGAAGTCATGCCACCAGATTTGGGGACATAAACCACTATGGCTACAGGGTCAAGAATTGAGGGGTGGAGGTGGGGACAGGGGGGTGGGTAAAGGGCAGATGCCTGGAGACCAGTGAGGAGGGGACTGCAAGGGCCCAGGGTAGAGAGAGAGGGCCCAGGCGATGGTTAGAAGGGTACAGGGAAGGAAGCAGAGACCGGGGATAGGTAGAAGGTGGGAGTGACACAACTGGTGACAGAAGGGTGGGGTTGGGGGCAGGAAGGGGCAGGAATACAGAGGTAGGAGTGCTGTCAGGCCTACCTTTCTTGCTGGGGTGTCTGGCTGGCTGGAAGCATGTGACCCTGGAGGGGACGACAGGGAGAGGAGGGGGCTGGGGAGCTCAGGAAAGAGGTCGGCTCTGGAGATGGTGACTGGGAGTCATGAGACAGTTGGGAAGCCAGAGGGAAGGAGAGGGGCCTAGAGTGGTGGCCGGGGAATGACACCAGAAGGGGCGGGGCCTGCGTGTGAGGGACCCAGCCTTCTCTCTATTCCTGCTACCGACCAGGGTTCTTGGCCTCCTTAATCAATAGAAATTGACCAGAGGCCAGAGAAGAAATTCAGGCGAGGCTTTATTGGGGCCCCTGCTGCAGCAGCGGGGGAGCGAGAGCAAACGGTTTCCCTTGCTTGCTGGCTCCCTGAGGCGGGGGCAGGCTTGTTCCCTATATGGCGTGAGGGTAGGGCTGTGTCCAGGGTTAGGTCAGAGGGGCGGCTTAGGTCTTTTGCCCACCCCTCTGGCGGTGGTGTGTGCAGGGGGCATGCTCAGTGCCCTGCTTTTGCTCCCGACACCCTGTCTTTGCTCCAGCCTCTTCAGAAGTGGCAGTTGGGTTTTTTTGGTCTCTTTGCATCTTTGGGGTCCAGAATTTGCCCCAACTGCGTGTATACAGTTATTTTTAGTCCAAACAGTTTCTTTGTATTTTGTTGCTTGAGGAGAGGTACACACCTCCCCAGGTGCAAGCATTGCAAGCACTGCAGCAAAGGGGCCCAGGTCCCAGCCTGTCTCACTCCCTTCAGCTCAGGCCTCTGCCTCTCGGAAACTGTCTGCTTATTTATGAATGCACCCCACCCCCAACCCTGTTCCCATGGCAACACTCCTCCCCCTCAGGTGGGCGGGGGGGGGGTGGGTGGGTGTTGTCCAATCCCACAGGGGAGCCCGCAGCCCAGTGCCTGGCCAGGTCACTGCAGCCATGGCTGAGATCAGGAGACTCACCAGCTCACCTCATCCCACCCTGCTGGCCTCCTGTGCCAGCATGCTATCCCTGGGCACCAACAAACATCTCCCTAATCTGTCCCTTCTCCCCAACAACCACCCTCAGCCATCCCTCTGTGTCCAACCCAGGGCAGACCTTACACAAACAAGAACCCCCACCCGACCCCATTCTTGTGTTAGGTCACTGCGGTGTTGAGCCTTACTTGTTACTGCACCATGGCCCAGCCTATCCTGACTAATACAATCCCTGGGCTGTGGTGGCACCATGCCAAGCAAGCTACTTATTCTCTGCTTCCCCCAACCTGGACAGTGGGGACCATCACCCCCTCCTCCCTGCCCCGACCTTTCCAAGCTGCCCTCTCCTCTACTGCCCCAAACTCCAGTAGCCCTCCCTACACTCCCTCCCATTGTCATGTCGCCCGGCCTTTCCACCTCCCCAGCTGAGCTGTGGGCTCCTGAGAGCGAAAATCAGGCCTGAGTGCCCTTTGTGTCCCTCAGAGAACCCACTACCGTGCTGCACGTGTGGGAACTGAACTGAGAGGCACTGCAGGCGCCTCAGCCACACACAACATCCCCCATCCTGGGCTTCCCTTCCTTCCCCACTCCGTCCTCCCTGTGAGATCCCGTTTCGGGGGGAGTAGGAGAAAGCCATGACAGAGAGATGGAAAATATTCCTGGTATTGTTCTAAGGCCACAGCCTACGACCGTGGAAGGAAGTGGGGGGGGGGGGGGG
>NW_006795663.1:1940822-1948003 GCF_000442215.2 Lipotes vexillifer
GGGGGGGGGGGGGGCTGGGAGATGGGGACTAGAGGTTAACAAGATTAAAAAAGCCATAATGAGACCACAGCACAAACCCTGCAATTATGCTCCCAAATTTAATCAAAACAGCTTCCCGCACTGGGCCTGTAATGCATCTAACAGGCCCGTCAGTTTCTGCCTCCCAGGCCCAGCCCTTGAGATACCACAGAGCCCAGAGGCCTCCTGCAGAACTTGGGGCGGGGGCGGGGCCTGCCTTCCAGCGCCACCCCCCGCCCATCCCACTGTGACAGGCCTATGGGGTTTGAAGTGGCCTAGTTAGGCCAAGTCTCCAAGGAAGCTCTCCTTCCTTCTCCACTCCTCCCCATCACCTCCCCGCCGCTGATTTGCTACCTCTGCAGCGGGCTCCCCACAGCCCTGACTACTAGCTGTGGCCCCAGGCTTCTCAGGAACGGTTCCCTCAGAAACGCCCCCTCCACCACCGCCCTGGAATGGCCCCTTTCTTAGGCAAACCGCACTGCAGATCTGGCCTTGCCTGGGTGTGTTGACCTTTTGAGAGGAGAGGTATTTTCTCCAAGTGGTTTTGGTCTCCCCTGGCACGTGTAGGTCAGTACCTTTGGTAGTGGTAGTTAAATGCCCACTGATGATCTCTATGCTCTCCTGCGTGTACCAGCCTCCCCTGGGAAAGGGTGGGGGCCATGTGACTAGTTCTGGCCCATGGACTGTGGCTTCCGGGTCAAGTGAAGAATAAACATCCTTTCTCCATCTCTCTCTTCCCCTGTCCTGGTGATCTTGGATGATCTGTATTTTGGTTGGTGCCTAACAAGGTGAAGAGGGCTACCCAACCCACGTTGCATCTTTACGATATGATAGTTTATAAGAAAAATGTATATTTGGTCATCTCATATATATTTCGTCTTAGTCCATGGTTCCAGGCTCACAGCCTCCAAACTCCTTGGAATTTCCCAAACGTTGTGTGATCAAGGTGTCTTTTGTTATGTTAATGAGGCGACTTTTTTTGGACCTAGGTAAGCTCAGTCTGGGGACTGGTTGCCAGGAAAACCAAAGATTAGTGGGTTGGAACTTTTGGTCCTACCCCCAGACCTCTGGGGAGGGGAGAGGGGGCTGGAGGTTCAATCAATCACCAGTGGTCAATATTTTCATCAAACGTGCCTAGGTAATGAAGCCTCCATCAAAACCCAACAGGAGGGGTTTCAGAGAGCTTCTGGGTTGGTGAACACGTGGAGATTTGGGGAGAGCTCCACGTCCTTTTCCCCATACCTTGCGCTGTATATTTGCTTCCACCTGGCTGTTCCTGAGTTCTACCCTTTTATTATATACCAATAGTCTAGTAAGTAAAGTATTTCTCTGAATTCTGTGAGCCGCTCTAGCAATTAATTGAACCCAGTGAGGGAGTTACAGAAACCTCTGATTTATAGCCAGCTGGTCAGGAGTCCAGCTGACAACCTGCACTTGTGATTGGTATCTGAACTTGGGGAGGGGGGCAGTTTTGTAGGACTGAGAACTTAACCTGCAGGACCTGACCCTAACTCCAGGCAGATCGTGTCAAAATTGAGTTGACTTGTAGGGCACCCAGCTGGTATCAGAATTGCTTATTGTGGGGGAAAACCCCACACATCAGAATTGGTGTCAGAATCGGAGATGTTGGCCCAAGATCAAGCACAGCCTGGGTAAGGGTGGTCCGGGCCCAAAGAGGAGTTTAGATTCTTGGTGATTTCTGGTTTCTAAAGGGAAAAAGCGGTGATTGTCCTCTGACACCAAGGACTTACGGTATTTTGTCAGCCAGGGGCCAGCCAATATTTTCTACAAGAGCCTGCGCTAGGAACAACTCACGGAGGATTCCAGTCTATCCCAACCCATCCCATCCGCTCATCCAACAAATACTGGCTGAAGATAACTCCCCTTGCTTGTCCTCAAGAGGAGGGGGGAGACAGCAGGGAGAGCAGAATGCAGACTTCCCACCTAGAAGACCTGAAATCGAGCCCAACTGTCCTCGGGCTGGTTACTTGGCCTCTCTGAACCTCATTTTCTAAACAGAGCTAATAATACCCCTCCACTTCCCTATCTCCTAGTAGTTTTGAAAATCGAAAGAGACCTTTGTTGGCAAAGTGGGTGGCAGGTTGTTATTAAGAAGATAAAATAAGGTCTTAGTTCCTTGGGATACAAGGTAGACAGTCATAAATGCAGTTAGAGAGGTGTAGATAAGGGGTTATGAGAGAAGGGTGGGGGGCAGTTGGGACGATGGAGAAGGCAAAAGAGAAGAGGGGAGGCATGAAATTAAAGGATGAGTATAATCCCAACAGGCAGAAATGGCAGACAAAGGATATCCCAGTAGAGAACAGGGTGAGCGAAGGTATAGAGGCTAGAAATAATAGAGCAGTTTGCAGAGACAGTACAAAACGCCATCGATATTTGTAGGGGCTCCTTGGGAGATAACATTGTAAGTGTATCTGGGGAGGCGACAGAGTGCCTTGAACACTAGGCAGACGCATTTGGACTTTACTTGGTAGAGCTGCGTGTGCATGCACTTGGGAACCTGTTAGAAATGCACATTTTCAAGCCTCACCCCAGGCCTCCTGAAGGAGAAACTCTGGGGTGGGCCAGGAATCTGGGTTTTATCAAGCCCTCCAGGGGATGTTAATGCTCCCTCAAGTGGGAGACCCTCTGATGCAGCGGGTGCTGTCAGCACCCAGCCCTGCCAGCACCCAGCCCCGCCAGCTTCCATCCACCACCATCAGGATCCCTCTGAAGATGGGCTTTCTACAGCCACTGAATCCTTCCCTGCCCAGGCACGAAAAGACTGGGAGCGCCAGGAATTAGTGTCCCAGGGGAGCAGCTGTCACCCAATGGTTGACAGGAGTTGGTGCAGTATCCCCAGCTCCGTGGCCCCTCAGATGGTGTGGCTGAGAAGGGGTTTCACACTCCACCCCACAGCGGTCACGGCGGTCACTGCAGTAACAGCCCCTGCCTGTGTGGGGCGCCTTCCCTCCAAGTCTGACCTCTCCACTCCCGCTGGCGTTCTCTGGGACACAGCCCAAATGAAGCCCTTGGCTGTCCTTCCGGGGGAGCCAAGATGGCGCACGCATGTGCACACGAGCACTCACATGGTGTCAGGGCCAGGATGGGGTGAGGATGCTGACTTCCTGGGCCTGGAATGGCACTGGCGGAGGAGGAGGCCCTGGGAGAGGAGGCGAGCAGCCCAGAGGTCAGACAGAGGAGGAAGGAGCGCTGGGAAGATTGTAAGAGCGAAGCGGTGACAGAGGGCTTGAAAAGGAAGGGGTGCGGGGAGAGGAGGTCACCTCCTAAAGCAAAATTGCCAAGACCGGAGTCATGATGGGCTGTGGGGCCTCAGTGAGAGAGGGAGGCCCAGCCTACCTCCAGCACCTTCTGATCATCCCCATTTCATTGATAGAGAGACTGAGGCCTGAGAGTGAAATATCCAGGCCTCAGAGCCAGCCCAAGACCTGGGATCAAAACCCAGGCCTGCAGGCCAGAGCCTGTTGTTTTCAGGCCACCCCTGGGGACAGAGCCTCCAGGCTGCTGGCTCCGTGAGGCCACACTGCTCTTTGATTCTTGTACCTCCGAAGAGTCTGGTGATAGCTCTGGACCAAGGAGGGGCCCTATTCATCCAGCGAGGGTTTGATTCTTCCTCGGAACTCTAATTCTTCCCTCAAAAAAAATCAAAGCAGCTTCTGCAGCCGGGCAGCCTGCGTTTGCCACAACTGTAAATCTGGGCAGTTTACCTGTCGTCTTCGTGCCTCGGTCTCGTCACCTGTAAAATGAGAGTAAAAGTGCTTCTCATTAAGCTCTTAGACTAGTACCACTGTTGGTGCCGCCGTGGCTGTTCTTGTTCTTGCTGATTACATTGCTAAGTTTGGAAAACTCGCAACTCTGTCACTTATTAGTGTATATTCATCCCCCAGCTAGTGGCAGAGCTGGGGTTCAATGCCAGGGCTGGCTGACACAAGAACCCCCCCATGCTATGTAAGGGTAACATAATTAAACACCAAATGATGGAAGAGTTTATTCGGCCCATTCTTTTTTAACCTCAGAACTTTCTTTCAAATTCTCCGTATCGATATGTTTCCAGAGGGTGCAAGTTGAGGAATGCTGTTCTGGCAGTGTATCTGCTGGGAGGCCAGAGAAACAACGTCATAGAATTGAAATCAGGTCAAGGAATTTGAGTTCTGGGGCTAGTTCTGTGGCTTCTGAGCTCTCAGATCTCGGGCAGGTCATTTCTTCCCCATGGCCTTGGTTCTGCATCTGTAAAATGGGTACACACAAATCCCTGCCTCTCTTACAGGGCTGTGGGGAGACTCAGGCTTGTCTGGCTAGTGTTAGGTGCTAGTGGGGAGAGACAGGTATGAGAAATCCCCCCTGTCCTGTCCATGCACAGGGAAGGGGGTGTCAGAAGAGAGTGGGGGGGGGGGGGGGGGGGTTATTGAGCACTTACTATGTGTTGAGCCCTAGGCTAAGGGCTTTACCCTCATGTAATTTTCCCAACAGCCTTGTGAGCGTGGGGATGTTATTCCTATTTACAGAAGAGGAAGGCGAGGCTCAGGGAAGAACGACAAATTGCCAGTATTGGAGGAGCTAAGATTTAGGCTCCAGTCCATCTCCAAAGCATGGCCCTTTCTGCCGGAGCACACTGCTTCTTACTTGGGGTCCACCAACAGACTGGGGTGAATCCTTACTGGGAGGCAGCATGTGCTGGGCACTGGGACTCAGGGGATGGGGGAAATGATGCCACTGCAGAACGGAATGAGAACACAATAATATGAGTATCAGATGCCGTGGTAACTTAAAGGAGGAAGTGCCATAAGGCCTCACAGAGGACGAGGTACTTGACCTGGGTTTTGAAGAATACGTAGGTTTCCAGATAAAGAAAAGAAGGTTCTTCAGAACAAGGGGAGTTGCATATATAAGGCAGGCAGATGTCAAACTGCTGGCCACTTGGAGGAACTGCAAATGGGTCTCAGTTACCAAGAGACAGGGCCACAACTGTATGTGACTTTGAGCAAGTTACATAACCTTTCTGAGCCTCAGTCTCCTATTCTGTTAAATGAAGCCAATAATGCCTAACTTAGAGGGTTGTTAGGTTTAGATGAGATAAATGTGGAAGAAATTTACATACATTGTTCTCACTTAATCCTTACAAGCTTGTGAGCTGAGCGGGATGCCAGCACTCTCCCATTTCTGCAAAGGATCAGAGAAGGAAGGAAACTGCCCAAGGACGTACAGCCAGCCTCATTGCAGATATTGCCTTCTTAACAACCTGTTATATTGACACAAAAATCCTAAATAAAACACTAGCAAACCAAAACCAGCTTTGAATGAAAATATTAATGGGCCATGAGGAAGTAATTTTTATTCTAGGAATGTGAATATGATTCAATATTAGGAAATCCGTTAATATAAGACATTGTATCAATAGGTTAAAGGAGAAAAGCCACAGGATTATTTTTTTTTAGCTCTTTAATATTTTATTTTTATTTATTTATTTTTTTAAACATCTTTATTGGAGTATAATTGCTTTACAATGTTGTGTTAGTTTCTGCTGTATCACAAAGTGAATCAGCTATATGTATACATATATCCCCATATCCCCTCCCTCTTGCATCTCCCTCCCACCCTCCCTATCCCACCCCTCTAGGTGGTCACAAAGCACCAAGCTGATCTCCCTGTGCTACGCGGCTGCTTCCCACTAGCTATCTATTTTACATTTGGTAGTGTATGTATGTCCATTCCACTCAGCTTACCCTTCCCCCTCCCCATACCCTGAAGTCCATTCTCTATGTCTGTGTCTTTTTACCTGTTCTGCCCCTAGGTTCTTCAGAACCTTTTTTTTTTTTTTTTTTTTAGATTCCATATATATGTGTTAGCATACGGTATTTGTTTTTCTCTTTCTGACTCACTTCACTCTGTATGACAGTCTCTAGGTCCATCCACCTCACTACAAATAACTCAATTTCGTTTCTTTCTATGGCTGAGTAATATTCCATTGTATATAGCCACAGGATTATTTTAAAAGAAATAGAAAGGGGACAATAAAATGCCACATAAAGATCTCATTTAAAAATAAATTTTAAGTAAACTAGAAATAAGACATTTTCCTACCTTGATTTTTTTAAAGCTTTCTCAAATCAAACAGCCAACATGATAACTGTGTGAAAAACTAAAAGTATTCCATCAAAATTAGGAAAAAGGCAATGATTCCTGAAACACCCCCATTGTTTACCACTGTCTGTGAGCTTTCGCAGATACAGTAAGTCAGGAAAAGATATGAGGTGTAGCTACTGGAAGGAAGGAGATGCAATTATTAAATGGTGTAATTGCCTACCTAAAAAACTTCTAAAAAAAAACACTAAAAATCCTTTAGAACTAGTAATACTCAAATAACTAATGCAAGATAAATGTATATTTTTAAATCAGTTTTTATATGTACCAACAAGAACTAACAAGACTATTACATTTGGAAAACAAGATCCCATTCACAAAAGCCAAAAATATCGTAAATGTGAATTACCTTAACCATAAATGTGCATGACAACATGAAGAAATAGAGAAAACATTTCAGAGATAAAAAAATTTGACTAAATGAGAGATACAGCATATTCCCAGTGTAGAAGACAGCTACTATAGGACTTCCCTGGTGGCAGTGCAGTGGTTAAGAATCCACCTGCCAATGCAGGGGCCATGGGTTTGAGCCCTGATCCAGGAAGATCCCACATGCTGCGGAGCAACTAAACCCGTGCTCCACAACTAAGCCTGGGCTCTAGAGCCTGCGAGCCACAGCTACTGACCCCATGCGCCACAACTACTGTAGCCCGTGTGCCTAGAGCCTGTGCTCCACAACAAGAGAAGCCACTGCAATAAGAATCCCGCACACCGCAACGAAGGGTAGCCCCCGCTCGCCACAACTAGAGAAAGCCCACGCGCAGCAATGAAGACCCAACGCAACCAAAAATAAAATATAAAAAAAAAAGAAGACGACTTCTATAATGATGTTCGTTTTCCCCAAATTGATATCTGTTTAATGCAATTTTTTTTAAAACTATAGAATCTATGCCTTGATCAAGTTATCTAAATTTCTAAATTATTTTCAGTTTCATCTAGGAAAATGAAAAGGCAAGGCTAGTCAAAAAGATTTGGGGAATTAGGTAAAATGAAGGGAGACTTTC
>NW_006795663.1:1948013-1949041 GCF_000442215.2 Lipotes vexillifer
AAAAATTGCAATGTAATACAAATTTATAAATATTATAAAACAATATTGTCATCACCTACGAATAGCACTAGATAGGCCAGAGGAAGAAAAAAAAAATCCTTAAAAGCAGACCTTAGGATATAAATGTGCTAGGTACATAAAGTCAGTAGATGATCCAGTGATAATTCATATCAGCACGGAAAGGAAAAATTACTCACTGGTGCTGGGGCAATTGGTTAACGACTTGGAAAATTAAATGAATTCAGATCTTCACTTACAGAGGATTAAAGAGCGAAACATATAAAGGAAAGCCACAAAAATCGTAAAGAGGAAATGTGACAGTAAAGTATTTGGTGAAAAAATACATTTGTATGTATAGTAGGATTCAAATATTCTAATATTTAGTGCAAAACAAATGCTTTAAGGATTATGGATTTTTATCTTTATCATTGTTCCTGTTTTTCAGATTTTGAACTATAAGCACATAATCTCTTTACGGATTTTTTTTAAGTGTATAAGATTACACCCTAGCCTGAAATCAAGTGATAAGAGATAAGAAGGCCCTTGGACAAGTCCAGAGTCCTCTATGGTTTGTGTGGTTATTTTTACTACAAATCTCCTGGTGACATAACAAGTGTCTAGGAGAGACCCTTCTGAGTTGTCACTCACACCCAATCAATTCTGGCTTCAAGATCAGGCTGCAGCACATGGATCGGAAACCACGTTCGCTGCTCGGAGAACCGCTGGCTTTACCTGGCTGTTCCTCGCTGTCTTCCTTCTGCCCTGCTCCACGCTTTTTGCTCTTCTCTGTAGAGGCAACATCACTGTCTTTTCAAGAAGAAATACAGGGCTTCCCTGGTGGCGCAGTGGTTGAGAGTCCGCCTGCTGATGCAGAGGACGTGGGTTCGTGCCCCGGTCTGGGAAGATCCCACATGTCGCGGAGCGGCTGCGCCGATGTGCCATGGCCGCTGAGCCTGCGCGTCCGGAGCCTGTGCTCCGCAACGGGAGAGGCCACAACAGTGAGAGGCCCGCGTACTAAAAAAAAAAAA
>NW_006795663.1:1949461-1964877 GCF_000442215.2 Lipotes vexillifer
CACACACACACACACACACACACACACACACACACACTTCCTCCCACCTGGCCCTGGAATCCGTGCATCCCCACCTTTACTCCCCCTTCACCTGGCTGCCACCTCTATAATTTTCCAAATTTGAAAGGAGGAGCAGGTACACCAAGATTGTATCAATAGCTCTGGTTCTGCTTTCAATTTGGTGGATAACTAGAGGCAAGTCACTTCCCCTCTCAGACCCTCAGAATTCTCATCTGGAACATGCACTAGTAGGAGGAAACCATCTCTGAGGATCTCTCCAACACCTACATGCAGATGGGTAAATTTCTCAGGGGAGGACGGAGATTCTGGATCTCCTTGGTAACTGAACAAGGGATTCACAAAGGTACATGTCCAAGGACGTCCATCACAGTGATGGCTGTGGTACGGGATGTATAGGTGACCTTAACATCCCTCACTTGAGAAAGGGCGAATGTGGTAGGTGCATATTTTAGCAGACTCTGTAGCAATTGAAAACAAACACTAGAGGTACACAGAAAAAGAAACAGCATCTTATGAAAAGTAAGAAAGAGAATGAGATCAGTAGCCGCGTATGTAAATGCATCTGAGCAGTGTCTGTGTGGAGAAAGGAGGCTAATGCTTTCGTGATGCGTAGGGTGTTGAACTGGAGAATCCCCAGACTGCCTCACTGTAAAATCCGGCCCCACAGAAGCACTCCTTTGGGCCTAAGAAACGTGTTTATTTGTTTGCAAGACACAAATCTGGTCAGAAGCTGTTTTGGGTTCCACATGAGCATCTGAGGTGACAACACGATATTGGACAGAAATCTTTTGAACTATTCTGTGAATCTCACACTGGGTTCTTATCTGGCTGGGCTCGCCTGTTTCAGGGCCGACTTTGTTCTGGGCTCCTTTTGGAACTGCTTGTAAATGTATTTCTTGTCCTTCCGGTTACACCTTTCTCCTGCATGGTCCCTGGTACTTACGCCGCATGCCTTCCCCTCTCCATCCCAGAGAGCCATCCCTGGAGACCAGTTCCCTAAGGAGCGAACACCTCGGGGGTACCCCTCAGCTGAGACCTTCAAGGCTCCCATCTGCTGGGAGAGGGACGCGATGTCAGAAGGCAGAAGGGAGAGAGGGCAGAGAGGGGGTGGCAGTGGGGGCCACACGGGCAAACATGGCTGACTTCTCTATGAGTTCAGGGGCGGCCCGGGAACAAAAGGGAAAAACCAGCCCTGCTGGCCGGCCGTGGCTTCCAGGACAGCCAGGGCTGCAGCCAAGGGTTTCCAATGTTAATGCACTCATGAGTGAATGTTCCTTTAGAAGCTTGGACGAGACCAGCAGAAGTGCTTCAAGAAGTCTCTTATTCGAGAAGGGAGAAGAAAGGAAACAGACGTCATTTGCATATTCCCAGAAGTAGAATTGCTAGGTCGAAAGGCATAAGTGTCTGTAAAGTATATATTGTGCAATGTATTCCTAAAAATATGAAATTGTAATGCTACCCACCGTGGTTGAGTATAGCAGCCTCACTGCTATCTTGCCAGCATTCGGTGGTATTGTTTTAAAATTGTTTTAGCTAGTTTGGGAGACAGGAAGTCACTTCCTCTTCCTCCAACTTGATTCCATTCAGCCAGCTTTCAAAGCACACCCACTAGGTAGGTCTCAGGCGCTTGGTTTGTCCCAGGATGTACTGAGCTGGTTAATTAAGTCAGGGTCCTCGCTCTGAACTAGTGTGCACACCATCGGAGCAGCTGGAGGGAAAGAATGTGCCTGGGGAGGGTGACGATGCGAAATGTCAGGACGGGAGCAGGCAAGGCTGGGAGCACAGAGGCCAGCCATGGCTTAGGCCAGACTCTGCTCATAGGCTCTCCTGCTTAGCTCCGGCTTGCATGAGAGTCTCCCAAATCCACATCCAAAGGGCTTCGCTTCCCAGCCTCAAGCTCACCAAGATGCTGCCTGACAGCCCCCTCTGGGAGAGAAACCGGACCTTCCCTAAACTCCTTCCTAATCTAGAGAACCATCCACAGTGGAGAGAAGGGGTATGGCGCCATGAAACTGCGGTTCTAACCTTAGCTCTGCCACTAACTTGCTGGTTGGCCTTGGCAAGCCCTTCCCTTCCTCTGAGCTTCAGTTTCGGACAGAGTGGGGAGGTGGGATACTTGCATGCACGTGTCTAATACTTTTTGCCCTCCCCTTTGGGGAAGAAAGTCATGTCTTCACACATCAGGCCAGTAAACTACAGTCCCGTCAGTCCCAGAGCCAAAGTAACAGACTGTCCATGTCTTCATCCTAAACCCAGGGAGATCGTTTCTAAGAGGAAAGACGTCAAAGAGGGCGTTTCTAAGAAATCTGGCCTGGGGAGAGCAGGCTGCAGATAAAAGGGCCTGATAATCATTGATCACTTACTATGTGCTAGTTCCCTGTAGGAAGCTTCTGGCAAGTGCTATCTTTAATCCCACCACCACCCTAAAAGACAGCCATGTTACCCACTTCTTAAAGATAAGAAAACAAGCTCAGAGATTAAATCACTTGTCCTGGACCCCCCAGGCAGAAATCCACAGATGAGATGCACCCTCAGTGCATCTGACCCCAAAGGCCATGCTCTTTTCTGAGCAAACTGACCAGGTCAGAGACTGACCAGGCTGAATCTGGCCCAGGGATACACGTCATTTGGCTTTAAAAATTGGAAACGTTTACAGAAATCCAGCTTCTGCTTTGGAAAATTGGGAAATCTGGCCACACAGAGCACGTGTTCCATGTGGCAGTGACGAGCCAGAGCTGCGTGGAGGCCCAGACCTTTGGAGAAGCCTCTCTAGTGAGCCAGGTTCCTCTCCAACCGGCCACCTGGCTCTTGCACACCTGCTGGGCCCCTCCAGGCACTGCTGCCCCTGTGAGCCCTGGCCTGGGGGAATATTCCTGACCCTGTGTCCAGCCACAGGGCCCGTACACACAACCGTCCTCCACCCCCTTTCCAGCGCACGTTCTGGTCTCCCCAGGGAGACGGCGGACCCCGTAGGGACAGGGGTGTCTCTCACCTCTTTGACACACAAGACCGTCACAGCCTCAGAGCAGAAGCCCAGCCCTCCCCAACCCCGCCCCTCCAGCCGTGTTATAAGCTCTCATTGCCTCTGATGTCCTGGCAGAGGCCTGGCTGGCTGGGGAGGAGAGACCCCACTTCTACCCAGATGCCCTGAATCACCCCCACTCCCCTGCCACCATGCCAGTGGCCTCCCCATTTACACCAAGAAGGCCTGGGACTCACTAACTGGGAGAACTCATGGGAAACCATGAGCTGGACCCCAAGTCAACGTGCTTGGGGCACTGGGCTGTGTAACTCAGAGATGAAGTGAGGTCTAGCTCCGCCAGGAGCCTCTAATCCTTGGCAGATGATTATCTGAGACCCTGGGTCTAACTTCAGGAAAGCCTGGACTAGCAAGGCCACTCTCTTCCAAATCAGGCCAGAGAGCTCAGAGCCTCAGAAAGGACGGGCCTGGGACTCAGCTGAGAGCACTGCTGTTCACTCCCTGGGTGGCCTTGAGTGGGTCTCCTGCTCAGTTTCTCCATCTGTAAAATGGGGCTCAGGGAGCTAATGCGTGTGATGGTAAAGTGCCATGTCAGCGTAACCCCCCAACCGGAGCACATTCCCAGAAGTGGGGGGGGCAGAGGGGGAGACTCAGGCTTTTCCACGGGAAAAGGAAAGGGTGAGAAGGAGTTCTCAGGCTTGGGCGTGCGTTAGGATCACCTGTGGAGCCCCTTAGAGGCGTAAATCCTGATTGTATCCTTGGAGAGGTTGTTCCAAGGGGCAGCCTTGAAACAGTGCATTGGGATGAAAGGTATCATAATTTTTCCCATTAAAATTTATGGAAGTGGTTTTTCATTTAATGGCTTTTCATTTAGCAGCAAAGTTTTCAGGAAAAAATTCTAGTCATTAAACAAAGGAAAGGTGTGTGATTCTGGTCTGGAGGCGGAGGAGCAAATGAACTGCCCTAGATCGTAGCAATCGCTGTCCCTGAGTGGCTTAAGTGGCAGGAGCCTTATGTATGTTTTGTCATTTCAACCTTCCAATAGCCACCAGTTCCCAGTATGGTGGTGGGATAGGTATATCCATACAATAGGCACAGAGAAATTCAAAAACCCCGAAGGTTACCCGATTGGCCAGTGGCAGAGCTATTTGGAATAAGATTCTCACCCTGGCTCCCAAACCAAGCATCTTTCCTGATCCTCTCTGATGCCTTCCTGAGGAGGGCCCTTCCTGCCCCCTGGTCCATCCCCTAAGAAGAGCCCATGTGGTATACTGCCCATGGGCTGTGTGCATTCTTTTGGATCTATTGGAAGAAGCCCTCAGAATGAACAACTGGAGACAAAACATAAAAGTACAATTAGGGCTTCCCTGGTGGCGCAGTGGTTGAGAGTCCACCTGCCGACGCAGGGGACACGGGTTCGTGGCCTGGTCCGGGAAGATCCCACATGCCGCGGAGCGGCTGGGCCCGTGAGCCATGGCCGCTGAGCCTGCGCGTCTGGAGCCTGTGCTCCGCGACGGGAGAGGCCACAACAGTGAGAGGCCCGCGTACCGCAAAAAAAAATAATAAAAGTACAATTACTGTTAAGTTCAAGCAAAGAGATGGCACAATCCAAAGAGCAGACTTGAGGAGTTAGACAAGCTGGTTGAGGACAGGTCTGCTGTGTGAAGTCTCCTGACTCTCTGGACCACAGTGTCTTCAGCAGTGAAGTGGGCATAGTCGTGTCCACCACACTTGGTTAGTGCATTATGACATAACATATGAGTAAATTCTGGGTAAACCAGAAAACAAACAATTGTGCAGAAAGCCAGATTTTTCCAGAAGATTCCAGAATGCCCAAAGATCATTTATAAGTTACAGGTTTGTCTTTGTATTTCCAATCCACGCCTTGACTTATATTCATCTTGCTATTTGATAGTAATTAAATCTATTGTCAATGACATGAACCTGTTTGGTTCAGCAAGTAAACTAAAATGATTGTTCTAGACAGTGCCGGGTTTTCCCTGTTGGCGCCGCTGATTTATGGGCATGCCTTTAATCATCAGAATCAGAAAGAGCAAATTCCTGGAAAAGGTGCAGCATCTATCCAGGTTTCTGGTACTGATCTTAAAGGTCAGCTTGGTGTGCAGTTTATTAACCGCTCTATCATCAGAATCAGAAAGAGCAAATTCCTGGAAAAGGTGCAGCATCTATCCAGGTTTCTGGTACTGATCTTAAAGGTCAGCTTGATGTGCAGTTTATTAACCGCTCTTCAGGGCATTTTCTTTCTTCAAACATGTTCCCATATTGTTCAAGGGGAGGGAGCCCTAGCATTCGTAGTAATAAAACATTGCATATAAAACAGCCTTAGAACAATCCAGTACATCGACCTGTTTTACGTGAACGATGAAAGTATTCCGAAAAGAATTGACGGTAAGAGGGTTACATAGTGTTAAGTAAAAAGTTTATTTTGCATAAAATTTTAAAAATGATTCGTTATGTACAAATTTTTAAGGTATTCCTTACGGACCCGTTTCAAGGAACGGAGTTTTGGTTTTTTTTTTGTTTGTTTGTTTGTTTGTTTGTTTGTTTGTTTTGCGGTATGCGGGCCTCTCACTGTTGTGGCCTCTCCCTCTGCGGAGCACAGGCTCCGGATGCACAGGCCCAGCGGCCACGGCTCACGGGCCCAGCCGCTCCGCGGCATGTGGGATCTTCCCAGACCGGGGCACGAACCCGTGTCCCCTGCATCGGCAGGCGGACTCTCAACCACTGCGCCACCAGGGAAGCCCTGAGTTTTGGTTTTAAGGGAATAAAATCAGCTCATCAGTCAACATGAAACAAACAATATTTTATAAGGACATGCACTGTGGGGCAATTGTACAAACAAAGGTTTCAGAAATGCTTGTGTCCCATTCATTCTCCTCAGTTGCTTAAATATTCCTCCTGCGATATCACACCCCGGGCAGTCGCTTAGCAAACCCTTCTCTCCTTGGCTAGAGCAACAGCAAACATCAGAGCTGCCATGTGCAAATGACCACATTCCAAATAAGCCAAACAGACAAGTACTATTTCCTGGTTTGACTTTCAAGGTGTGAAAAAAGAGATTAATTATACACAGGCGCTCCTGTACAAGCCTTCTTCCAATGTTCAACCAAAAATATGTAGTCCATTATATTCTGGGAAGAGGAGAGATTTGGAAGAAAATGGTCAATGCAGAAGCCATAACACGTCCACTTTCTGACCTGTATTCTGGGCACTGGTTTGTGTTTATCACCTTGGCAGAGTGACCTTCCTCAGGAAGGGAGCACTGACTCCTGAGTCAGCCGCTCTGGGTTCAGAGGTTGGCTCTGTTTCTCATTAGCTGTGTAACCTTGGGCCAGTTGCTTAACCTCTCTGTACCTCATTTCCCTCATTTGTAAAATAAGGAAAACGGGTTGATCATTTTATCAGGACTCCAGTTTCACGGGAACTGATGGGTCTAGGGCAGGGGCTGGCAAACTTTTTCCGTAAAAGGCCAGATAGTAAATTTTTTCAGCATTGGGGGCCATACCTACAGTTTCTGTCACACCTACTTGATTCTGCTCTCATAGCACAAAAGCAGCCATGGCCAACATGCACCCAAACAAGTGTGACTTTGCTCTGATAAAACTTTACAAAAACAGGCAGTCATTGGCTCAGAAACTGTAGATTGCCAACTCCTGGTCTAGAGAATGTCAGAGCCAGAATAAGGGAAGCAACAGTGAGAACAGGCAGAACCAGGTCAACAGGGGGACGATGGAAAAGGTTCTGAGCACAGGGAAGGATGATGGAGGGGGCAAAAAGAACTGGTGGACTCCCCCTCTACCATGCTGGTGGCCTGAGCGCTGGTCATCTCCTGGCCTAGAATGCCTCCCCTTCTCCCAGTCCGGTTTCCACGTTCCAACTCCTGGGGGTCTCTCCCATTTCATCCACACCCTTGACGAGGGTAGGGACCAGGGTAGGCTGCCTGGATGGGAAGTGTGCGGCAGAAGCACAGTCCCAGGGCCTGGAGGGGGCTGGGTTCTAGGCCCGTCTCTGCCATGAACTTGCTGTGTGACCTTATGTCTGGGGACGGGGAGGCAGCTGTAGGGACCTCCCCTACAAGCCAGAGTTTGCCTTGTGAGGCATCACAAGATGAAACTGGGGACAGATCTGTGCCAACTCTGTGCTGTGCCCCCATCCCTCCCTCCTTCCTCCTGGCCTCCGCAACCTCTTCCCCATACCTAAGGCACGCAATCCATTTCGCCCCTCCTGTACCCTTGACTGCATCTGCAGCTTCTTTCGCTTTTATGCGTCATATTCTCCCATAGCCAGAAGGGCTTTCAAGATCACCTAGTTAACCCTCTCGTTTTTCAAATGAGGAAACTGTGGGCCAGAGACAGGAAGGGATTACCCCCAAGATCACAGGTAGCTGTCCTACCTGACAGCCTGTGCCCTGCCTGTGTCTCTGCCTCTGAGGAAGCCCCACCCTCAATCTCTATGTAATGCAGTACTGTCCCAAACAATATAATTCTTGGTAAGAATTATAAAAAAGTATCCTTTCCTCCAGCCAAACAGAGCCCCACACCAGCACCCATGGCATGGCAAGCAGACTCTAGGAATGCAGACCCCATTTGGCCTCACAGCTGGGTGCCTTGTGCAGTGGACAATACGCACAGCCTTACATGGAGGTCCTGGGCCCATGCCTAGTAGCAGGGATTGGTGTTAAGCTTGGCAAACCCCAGATCACAGACCCATGTGGAGATGTCAGGGACAACTCAACTCACAGGTCATCATTGCCAGGGAGGAGTGCGTGCTCAGTGTCATAATGGAAATCTGAATTCTGGAAATCTGTAGTTTCTAAATGTTGGCAAGGAATTCCTTAAAAAAAAAAAAAAAAAATACAATGGAGGCTGATTCTGTGCAGACCACACCGACAAGTCAGTGGGCCAACAGATTTTGCCATTCGACTACTCCAAATCCCTCAGGAAACAGATGTGAGATGACAGAGAAGTGACTGGTCCAAGGTGACACCTTGAGCCAGTGACAGGCTGTCTTCCAGCCTTCCCCGATGCCTGTGACCCACACTGCGCCTGCATTTCACAAGTCAGCCTGGATTGCACACACACCTCCTGGCCTGGCCCCGTCCCCAGCTGATATTTTTACCAAATGTCACAGCAGTTTGCAGGAAGGCCCAGGGTCTGGCGTGAGCCAGTAAATTATGGTCGCTTGCCAGAGAGCTGTAAACAGGATTCTGATTAATGAATTCCTTAATGGTTGGGCCCTGTGTGCAGACGTTGTCTGAGTATCACCCCCGGCAGATACACGAGGAGGAGTTGGCTGGGTGGTGGGAAGATTTGTGTCATGTCTTTGCCTCAGAAAGGGAGCTCTAAACCTGCTGGCCCCCAGCACCTAAAGAACCACTCCTCCCCCACTCTTAATTGTGCGCTTGCCCCGTCTGAGCTCACTCCAGCTGACGTGTACATAAGACCAGAGAAAGAGATGATGGGTCCTTGGGTGAAAATAGAATTGGCTGGCCTCCGAGGTGATCTCAAGAAACTTGAAAATGCCCTTATCTGAATCCAAACAAAGAGCCTAGAAGCCTTCTCCCTGACGCTGCCTGCCTTGCATCTGGCGGGACCCCAGAGGCCTGAGCAGGAAGCTCTGGATCACATCCTCTCTTGGTTGGAGATTGGAAACTCAGGCAGCAGGAGCCGGACACAAACCTGTCCAGACTCCCCAAGGATGTGGGAAGAAGGGAAACACGGGAAAGTCACTGACAAGGGAATGGTCCTGCTGTGTGACCTTGGGCCAGTCACCTGACCACTCTGGACCTTGTGTCCGCCTCTGTGAAATGAAAGACCCAGAGCACATGATTCACTCAGTTCTCTGTACCGGGGCAGATGAGGTCAAGGCTAAGGGCAGAGAGGGGTGACAAGTAATCCGCACAAGTGGCCGCTCCCCATCCCTCACCCAGGGCCAGCCTCGCTGGTGGATCCTGGCTTTCCTTGCCAGGAGCGGGGACAAGCCTCACAGGCTTTCTCGGTGCAGGATTCAAGGCAGCCGCCACCACTCACTCCCGGCCAGCAAGTGTGAGAAACGCGATTTGCCGTCCTCAAACTGGAATCGTTGTCTTCTCTGCTTTAGTCTAAGAGTGGCAGCTTGTGTGATGGAAAGAGCTCTGGACTGGGAGTCAGGAGACCCGGATGACTGTCGTGGCTCTGCTGTCGGCTCCCTTGGGTAGGACGCCAGGCCTCTCACAGTTTCCTCAATGTCCTTTCCTGCTCCGAGTTCATAGGTCAGTAAGAGCAGAGTCTTTTAATTATAATAGCAGTGGCCATTCATGCATCAGGCACCGTGCAAACACATTTTCTCACATAATCATCGTAATACCTGACAAGAAGGGATTACTATTGTTCCATTTTATGGGGGAGGAAATTGAGGTTCAGACAGATGAAGTAAATAAGCCCACGTGTACAACTAGTAAGTGTCCCAACGGTCAAACCCAGGCAAGAGGTGCTTGTTATGGAGCAATAGCTAACTGATACACAATCTTACCCCAGAGCCACACTCTTGAGTGTTGCTGGTATACCTCACAAGAGGCAATCCAGAGTAGTGGGTAAGAGTGTGTCTCTGGAGGCAGACAGCCTGGCTTCAAAATCCCAGCTCTGCCTTTTACTAGCTGTGCAATCTCAGGCAAGTCACATCAGCTTTTTGTGCCTCCATTTCTCCCTCTGTGAAATGGGGGTGACAATAACAGCATAGCTACTTTATTAGGTTATGTGATGATTGAGTTACTATAAATATATGTAAAGTGCCCAGGATAGTGTCTGGCACAGAGTGTTCACTTTTTTTCTTCCTAAAGAAAGGAAATTCTGAGGCTCACGGACAGTCATGGTCACTTACCCAGTCAGGGCTCCTGGGGACTGTGGCAGGAATCCTGCCCATCTGCTGCCTCTTACATCCTCAGTCCCTCAGAGAGAGAGAGGTAGAACAAGAAGCCCCAGAAGGAACATCCAGGTGAATGACCCCTCAAGAATTGTATAAAATGTACGCTTACATGGTGGCCCTGGAAATAGATGCTATTAGTCCTACTTTTCCCAGATGACGAAACCAAGACCCAGAGAAAGAACTAGCCCTTAGCCAGTATCCTAATTCCTAGTCCAGGGCTTATCCCTCCAGCCCACCTGGCCTTTTCATCCTGGTGCTGATGCAGTGATGGGGGTCCTCCACGGAGCCGTTCCCCAGCCTCAAGAGTGGGGCAGAGGCAGACTCTCTGGGGTTCAGTTAACCAGCCTTCTTTGGGATGAGGTGGGGGGATGCTCATGGCAGGGCCAGCCCACCTCCGAGGCCTCCTGTAACCAGAAACACACGGGAAGGAGGGTGGGCCAGATGCAGCAAGACAGCAGAGCCCCAAGTCTCATCTTATAAGGGAGCTCTTCTGCCATCTTTTAGTTTCTCTCTTTTTCTCCGTATTTCTTTTTCCTTGGTCCTCTGTTCCTGTTCAGCCAGCATCCCCTCTCCTTCGATCTCTACGAGGATAACCCTCCCTTTTACTTTTCCAATGGGCTGAGCACCAAGCACGCGGGAAACAAAACCTAAGACTTTCTGAACACCCAACATGTGCCTGGTACAGTATAAACATCCCCCTTTTAATTGACACAACAACTCCACAAGGGATGCATGGTTACCCCACTGTCACAAATGAGGGAACAGGGGCCCCAAGGGGCTAAGTGACTTGCCCGAGAAGACACCTTTAGTAGATGTCAGAGCTGGGATTTGAATCCAGACCCTCTGCCCTCAGAGCCACGCCATTTCCATCACACCACCTGTCCTCTCCCAGGGGAGGCTGGGAGCCCGGCACAGAAATTCCACCATGGAAACAGCGAGTGGAAACTGCATTAACGAAAGGAGAGAGTGAGCCAGGCCAGGCCCCCAGGGCTGTTTCCTCATCAGCCTGAGCCCCGGGAGGAGCTGGGGAGAGATGTTCCCAGCATCCTCAGCAGCTAATTACTGGCTTCACTTTTTCCTTTCCCTCCTTGGATGTTTCTGATACCCTCATCAAGTGATGCAAACTCAGCCTGCAAAGCAGGGCTGTGCCTCAGAGCTGGTGAGGGAGGAGGGGGTGCTGAGAAGGAGGCTACAGGGCCCGTCACAGCCCACTCCAGGAAGGCAGGGCCTCCCACTGGCTTCACGTGTGGCTGAATCCATGATCCTCAATAAGGATTTGTTGGATTAATAAATTGAGCAGCCCTAGGTGCTGGTTTCTGTGCTCTGATGTTCACGGCTGTATCTCATAGCATCCTTGCGGCGTTCACGCAATCAACATCATCAGTAATCCTCACTATGTGTCCTGACTGTGTTGAATGCCTTCCGAGTGTGGTCTCACTTCCTGTTCATGTGACACCCCTGAGAGAGCCCTCTGGGGTCCCCCACGCCCCCTGTGTTGTCCCAACCTCACACTTAGCTCCCAGAGGAGCTAAGTGACCTCTCGCCCTTAGTAGGTGGCTGTGTCTGGAGCCCCGCCCAGGTCCTTTGACCCCTGAGCCAGCAGAGGGTGGGTGCGACATCTCACTCACCAGAGACAGGAGCTGGCCCGGGGCTTCACTGCTTCTGAGTGTGGCTCTCACCCGACCGGGACTCCACTGGGGCTGATTCCCTTCCAGACCCAGGCTGTGCTTGTAGCTGCTCTTCCCCGCCTCCCGACCTGCCCTCCCCTAAGCTTCTGACACACCACACTGGCCCATATAGTGCTCCCCACTTCCCGGCCACCCATTGCCCATCTGAGGCGTGTGGCATGAGGGCGAGAGTCCGGTGACATCTCGACCTTTGAGTGCTGTCAGCGAAACCCCGCGCCTCTCTGGTCAAGCCTGCAGCTGGGGCCCGCTTCTCCCTCCCTTCCTGCTGCCTCCACACCCTTCCCCACCATGCCACCCCCTCCGCTCCCTCCCCCCCCTCAGCTTTCCCTCTCCTCACCCGGAAAGGGAAAGGGTACAGCACTCGTGCTCTGGAGGCTCAAGGCCCAGTGTCAATTCCCACTCACCCACGGCTGGGTGACCTTGGACAAATCACTTGTCCTCAGAAGGCAGCTAACAAGCCCGGCGGGGCCTCGAGGCTACGGGAGGAAGGGGCCAGCACACATTTGGGGGTGCCTACTCTGTGCCTGGGACTCCTTAGGGGTCGCTCTGCCTACTTCCCCCCTTGCAGCCTCCCAAATGGGCTGGAAAGGGGTTCACCTAGAAGTAGGGACCTGGACTATGTCCCCCGCCCCCTTTCATTTATTTATTTATTTTTGGTTGGGGGCGGAGTTGTGTCTTGCGGCACATGAGACCTTAGTTCGCCGACCAGGGATCGAACCCTTGCCCCCTGCAGTGGGAGAGCGGAATCTTAACCACTGGACCTCCAGGGAAGTCCCTATGTCCATTTTTTAAATGAGGAAAATGAGGTTCAGAGAGATGAAGTCACCTGCCTAAATGCTCCAAAGCTTGTAAGAATTTGGGTTTGAATTTGAACGAGCTCCATCCAAGGACAAAACCCGTTTTCATCCACTCACTCAGCATGTGTCTTCCCTGAGTACCTACTGTGTGTCAGGCACCTTAGCAAGACATTTTAAGGCACAGCCCTGCTCTCCCAAGTGACTGGGCAGGTGTCAAGGGCCGGAGGAGATGGTGGGTGGGAAAGCACCAACCTTTCCTCCCCTGTAGACCTGCCTCTGCTCAGCCAGAGAGGACAGAGGTTGCTGGCCGACCCCTGTGAGACCACTCAGGGTCTCCTCCTTCAATCCCCCCTGACACTCAGGTATAAGATTGAAATTAAATCAGCAGAGGACCCTTGGGCTGGGTCCAGATCCCACCTCAACCTGTGCCCTCAATGCCCAGGGCCTCGCTGCTCTGAGAAGCACCCCTGCCTACCCCAGGTCTCTTGCTCTGCTGGTCTTGCTGTGCAGAAGCCCTGCACAGAGACGGAGCCATAAACAGAACCTGGCCAGGGCACGGCCAGTGCCAGGAGGAAGCCCTGAGCATGTGTTAACGCAGAGAGCAAGATGGGAGGTTATTTTTAGAGGCAGCCTGGTGGGGTAGCCGTCTGTCCCACTGCACGATGACATGGAGGTGCCCTCTGGAGAAGGACAGGAGCTTTGCCATCCAGCACTCGGCTTCTCCTATCCTCCTCAGAGCCTGGGCAAGCCCACCTCCTCCAGGGAGGCTTCCAGGGTTCTTGCAATCTGCCAATGACCCTTTATTCTCAATTTTGTAGACAGGGAAGCAGGGGAGGGCAAGGGAGTTACTATTGCATGTCAAATGGCCCCTCTGTGCCAGGTGCCTTAAGCACATCCCCTTATTTAATTCTCTCAGGCCTCCTGAGAGGTGGGCATTACTCATTCTCATTTTACAGAGGAAAAAACTGGCACTCAGAGAGGCTAAGTAACTTCCGTGGGGTCACACAACTCGTGAATGGCAAAGCTAGTATTTAAACCCAGGAGTGCATGATGTCAAACCCCGCCCTCTCTCCACTCCATGGTGGCTCTCGGAAGCACGTCCTCTTCCTGATTTCTGGATGAGCCTCTGGCCACACCTTCATTCCTCCGTGTGACCTTCAGGCCTGACCTTCCACTGAACCCTGGGGACTTCAGGATGAGTCAGCCCTGGCATATGGCTCTCACTGGGGAATTTAAGCATTTATTAAGTACCTACTATATACTAGGCACTAGGCTCTGTGAATCCCTTTGGGATTAATCACTGGTGCACTTAAGCCACTCAGACCTCTGTGCTCTGAGCTTTACCTCTATTATTCTAGTTAACCCTCATGGTGACCCTGGGCTACAGCGCTATTATCTCCATTTTGCAGATAAGGAAGATAAGAACTGGAGAGATTAACTCTCATCTGCCCAGGGCTTTGAGATCCCATGGTTTAGGGACCCTATTACATGTGCATTAGCTGTTTAAACATTTCCTGCCTTGTTCCCATCAGGTGACTCGTAACTACTCGTAACTACATGGAATGCTGAGGGCCTGAGGGATCTTAGGGACCCCCTCATTCTATACTGACCTTGAGACGGGTTACAGTCATTTAACTCTGTCCCTTTCGCTGCTGGGAAAGGCAAAGCCCAGAGAGGGGACGGAACTTTCTGCACATGGCACAGGGACAAAGACAGGACTGTCCTTTCTTCTACCTACACCCCATTTGCCCTCAGCTTTAGACAGAGGCCCTTGGCCTTGAGCCTGAGTGGTCCAGGACACAGTCACAAGGTGGGGGTGCCCTTATAGCCCTGTGCACTTGATCTCACAGGAAGCCAGAGACCCTGGGTGGGGTTCCAGCTCATGGAGAGGTTAAAAGACTCCAGCATCAGGAAGGGACGTACATTTTGGGACACACAGAACTCAAGCTTTTCATCAGGAAGCAAGGTCAGTGGAAGGCCCTGCTGGGGCCAGGGTAGAGAGTGTGGTGCAAAAGAAGAGCTGGGATTGGCAGCCAGAAGACCAGGCCCTGAACTTCTGAGTCCCTATAGGGCCTTGGTGGCAGGGGCTGGGGTCCTTGATCTCTCTGGGCCTCCTTCCCATCTGTAGAGAGGGGGAGGATGACCAAGGGGTCTCTCGAGTTTCTACTTAGCTCTGTAAAGTGGTAGATAAGGCCTGCCATCCTGTTAGCGGGACAAAGGGACACCAGTGACGAGGGCCCATGTGGGAACCCACAGGAAAATGGCCAAAGGTCTGTAGCATCCACAGGTTGTGGGGAGCAGTTAAGGGAACTCTGGGCTCAGGCCGGGAGCAGGGGTGAGGGTGAGAAGCTGCTCCTGCCAGGAAGGGTGCCTGAAGAACAAAGTACCCTCTTAACTCCCCCTGGAAGGCTGCTGGTGGATAAAAGCAGGAGCCCTGACAGTTGTGAGGCCAACAGCCCTTCAACCCTCCTGCAAAGACGGCTGCGGTGAAGAGGGTACTGGAGCGAGGCGGGTGCCAGAGGGCAGGTGTATATGAGCGTCCCGTGGTCGCTGTAACCCATTACCACAAACTGGGTGGCTTAAAGCAAAGAAATGGATTCTCTCACAGTTCTGGAGGCCAGAGTCCTAGGTCAAGTTGCCAGCAGGCCCTGCCTCTGGGGACTCTAGGAGACGTTCTGTTCCTGACTCTCCAGCTTCCGGCGGCTCCAAGTGTTCCTTGACTTGTGGCTGCCTCGCTCCAATCTCTGCCTCTGCCTTCCATGGCTGTCTCCTCTCTGTCTGTCAAATCCCCGCTGCGTGACTCTTCTAAGGACCCTTGTCATTGAATTTAGGGCTGTCATTGATCCAGGAGGATCTCTTCGTCTCAAAATCTTTAACTTAATAACATCTGCAAAGACCTTATTTCCACATAAGGAAATGTTCCCAGTTTCTGGGAATTAGGACGTGGACATGTCTTCTGCCGGGGGGATGGGGATGGGGATGCGGATGGGGATGGGGGTGGGGATG
>NW_006795663.1:1964887-1973169 GCF_000442215.2 Lipotes vexillifer
GGGGTGGCGCACCATTCGACCCACTGTAGCAGGACCTTGGCCCCGCACATCCTGGCTCTTGGTGTCTGAAAAGCTTCTGGCAGCTCAGCCCAGCCGGGTGGGGAGTCCCAAGTGAGGTGCAGCCTGCTTCCTGCCCACCTGCTTGGCCCAGCCTGAGGCAGAAAGGCTGAGGGCAGAGACACTCCCGAGAGGGAAGGAGGCTTTTCTGCAAAGGTGGCTCCAACTCTGGGGCAGCAGCAGCTCCTGCAAGCCTGTCTTCCAGCTCGGAGACGAATGAGCCAGCTAATACAACTCCATTGACTGGAACGACCAAGTCTGAAAGGGACTGAAGGCCATCAAAGCACTTCCTTCTGAACCCAAGGGCAGGGAGGGCAGGGAGCAGGTGGAGGCCTGCTAGTGGGATTCGGGCGCAGCAGCAGGACACATGGCAGAGGCTCCCAGCGCAGCTCAAACACAGTCCAGGGGCACCATCTTTTCTTCCCAGCCCAAGCACAGGCCCAGGTTTGGCAGATCTGTCCCAGCTGGGCGCCTGTTATGTCATCAGAGTCCTTGCCAAGCATGCCTTCCGATCTGGGGTCTTGGAAATTCTTCAGTGAATACATAAGGCCATTCTCGCTCCAGACCATTGGAGGTGAGCTCTCAACCAGGCAGCTAGTTTACTGAGTGCTGTGGCCCAGCTCTGAAAGAAATAGTGTGGGGGAAGAAAGGCATGGGGCGTTGTCCCAGTGGTCAGGGGGCTACAAACTGAGTAGAAATTGTGCACGCAAAGGGAAGCACAGAGTGTGGCCTGGAGGATGACAATCAGGGGACAATGGTGTGGGCAAGAAAGCATTCTGGCGGCTTGGGCACAACTGGAAGGAGGTTTGCGAAGGGAGACTGGCTTTGGCGGATGAGGCTGGAATTGGGTATTATGGGGCCCAGGAACCACCCAGTCTTGGAGCTTGGGAGTGACAATTTTGGGCTGGATTTCAGGAATATCAATTTAGGGGCCACTAGTAAAACAGATTTGGGGGCAAGAGAGAACAGGGCAAAGTGACTAGTCGGGAGACCATTGTCCAGACCCTGGAAGGATAATGAGAGCTTGAACTAGGGTGGTGGCTCTGGGACTGGAAACAAAAGAACATAAGAGGGAGAGATGGAGAAACGGCTAAAGACTCACTGAACATCCATTCTGGGCCAGACACCAGGCACACTACATCTCATCCTCCATCCCGTCTCATCTGCCGACACCATGGGACGACCGGCTTCCTAAGAAACATCATGTGGTCGATAGGAAAAGGAGAGACTGCAGAATGAATAAAATGGACTCACAAAGTTATTTTACCTGCAATGATTCCAATAATTACAATGTCCTATAGCCAAACCTGTAGTTTGTGATTGCGAGCTAAAAGTAATGAACAGCATGTGTCCCACATGTGGGGCACAGTGTCCCACTGGGATTTCATCATCACCAACAGCAGTCCAGTAACAGGCATCGTGTCCCCTAATAGGCCAACCATGCCATTTCCACCTCAAGCTATGGGAATGTGCACACGGAACAGTGTCTGTGTTTATCATCCCCATTTTACAGATGGGGACACGGGCTCGTGGATATGAACTCACTTACCAGGGTTCACAGAGATGTGAACCCAGTCTGTCCAGCGAGAACTCTTTCCACTCCCTCCCTAACTCCGAGGAAGGGGAACAGCTGTGATGACTCAGTGACTGATACCCGCTGACAGCCCAGGAGGAAGGGCACGCGCACGCAGGGCTCCAGCCGGCACATCAGCCAGCTCCTGGAGGCCTGAGCCTCCCAAACGGGCAGCCAAGGGAAGGCAATCCCTCTCCCACTTGGCCAGGCTGTCCCTCCCACCCCCGGGAGCCCTGATTGAGTGCGGCACTTTCAGAGCAGTGAAGGATGAAAATGGGAAAGGAGGCGAAGGAGCAGACGGGGAAGGAGATAGCATCTTGCCCAGAGGAAAGACAGCACCCTATTTAGGCCAGACGGAGGGCAGCTCTGCCCAGATTTCGCTGCACTGCCTTTTAGCACTGTAATCAAATGCCTTACAAATGGGTTCGCCCGGATGTCAAAAATCCAATCGGATACATTTATTGGCCTGACAACCAATTTTCTGCGACGTATCATCAGGGACTGATGGTCCATTCGTGCAGCAGGAGAGTTGGTGATAATGGAGCTGGGAGAGCCATGGTGTGCCCTCAATATTGTCTCAGGCTGTCACGGGGAAGGAAAGGAGCCTGGGCCCACAGGGGCAGATGGACAGACAGATGGGCAGAGTGTGCCTTGAGTCTCGGATCCTGCACAGTGGGGGAAGTGCTGGGTGCAGAGGAGAGATCGGGCATCTCTGGCTGGCACTACCTCTGCCTAACCTGGGGTCCTCGGGGTCCTCACCAGCCACTTCGGAAGAATGGGAGAGCAGGAACCTGGCAGGGCTGCTGTGAGGCCCACATGGACTCAGGTGGCATCTGATCATTGTCCTGCATGCGCAGGGCATGGAGAAAGGGAGCCATTTAGGACATGGCTCCAGTCCTTGGGGAGCTCCGGGAGAGTGGGGGAGGCCAAGTTAAAAGGTCGGAGGGGACCACAGATGCCCTCCCCTCTCATGCCTTTCCAGTTGGTGCTGAGGAGCCCTAGGAGTCTCCAGGAGTGCCCCCTTGCCTTGCCCAGGAGTTGCCAAACTGAGGAGCAGGCTCCGAGCCCCCGATTGAACCATTACAGCTCCACTTATATCTTTCATGCCTTTTATTTGTTGGGCTTCTGTGTAAAGTCACCTTTGAGCAAAAGCCTGCCTTCCTTTAAAAAGAAAAGTTTGAAAAGCACTGACTCTCATTTTACCAGCAGGGAAACTGAAACCCAGAGTAGTGAAGGGACTCCAAGGCAGCCCAGGAGGGCTCCTCAGAGGAGGTGACATGCACTGAGCCTTGAAGGATACGCAGAATTTCCCCTGTGTCGGTTGCCAGGCGATGAGAGGAGGAGTGAATAGCTACAACGCCCCAGGCCAGTTCCCACTTCTGGGGCTCTGCTCAGGGTCCTGTCACCTGGAGGGTCCTGTGCCCCACTTGCTGACGTTTCTCCTCCTCCGACAACCAGCTATGCCACTTCCTCCATGAAGCCTCCCCATCCAGAATGAATGGTTCCAGCACCCTTGCTCCTGTGACAGATCATCTGTGGGACAATTTAGCTCCTCCACAATTCTGCCTGCCCTGTGCGCAAGGTAGGTGGTGCCATTGCCATCCAGCCAAAGACCACGAAGAACACACCTGTATTTGAACAAAAGTGAATGTAGCACCTGTTGCAGCAAGGTTGAACCATGGGGGACAGTGGGACATCAGTGAGAGGGTACGAGAAATGAGTTCTAGGATTTGGGCTGGTGACAGGCGATTTGGAGGAATTCAAGGAAGCAGAGTCTTGTTCTGGTTTGAATGCTGTCAGGAAGTGGGGAGGGGGAGTAACTCTACGCCTGAGTAACTTAATGAATCTTATCTAGGAGGAAAGAAGAGAGCAAAGCAAAGACTGTAATTGCTTAAAAAGCTGTAGTCCCTGATGTTAGCCAGAGTAGGGGGATGTTTGGTGATTTTTATGGCTTGGACAGTGTTCCTGTTTTTGTCTGTGTTCAGATACGATTACGGAGTGCTCTTGTTTTTGTCTTGCTTGTGGCCTTGTCTGATGTTTATATGCTGGGGAATTGTTTATGCTCCACGGGGGAGCGCAGCAGCCCGGCTGGGGTGCCAGGCCAGCTCCGGCTGTCAGGGGCTCTCTGCCCCCTCCAGTGAAGGGCCCAACTCTTGCTCTCTTCTGCCTCTCCAGCACCGAGCCCAGGGCATGGCACTCAGCAACGGTGTCCTACATCATACGAGAGGGTAGGTGTACAGGGCGGCTTTGAGGAATTAACATGGCTGAAACCAAGGACGTGGCGGGGTTGTGGGGTGCAGCTGGAGGTCAGGAGGAGGCTTCGAATGCCAACTAATCAATGAGATAACCAAGGTGGCTGCTCTGGAAGGTATAAAGTACAGGCGGACGGTGACAGATTAGTTTTATCTACTGCTCCTTCCTCCCTGGACATTGGCCTGGAGACTCACAAGCTGTTCGGCAACCTCGCCAGCCTCCAGAGACAGGAAGGGAGGGAAAGCACAGCTCAGCAGAAGCCAGAGAAGCCCATCCCCATGGGCGGGCTAGTGAGGAAGGCTATTTAATCCGAGGATGCCCCTGACCTTTCCCCCATACAACAGGGACAGACGCAGGGAGCTGGGCTCCATCCTCCTTTAAAACAAGAAATGGAAGCATTACTCACCACCCCGGCCGTTTATCATGGTCTGGGGACATTAATTTGACAGTGTGTCAGTTTCCATTTGGTTTGGGCCTGGTGGAGGCTGCCCTCGAAACACCTTCAATTAAATGCAACTAATAACACAGAGCTATTTTGAGCGTGCAGAGCCCTCTGCCCCCTCCCCACAGAGCTCTGATGTGTGTGTGGTGTGTGGCGGGGTGAGGCTGCAGTTCACAGTGATCTCAGTGAGTGATCATTTCCCACGGATCTGGGTGCCGCACCATTGCAGGCGAGTGAAGTGCAGACAGCACAGGGAGAGTGGGGAGAAGGGACCGCCTCAGCCACTGGATGAGAAGATTCCAGCAACCCACCAGGCTGTGGCCCTCTTCAGGACATCGGAAGCTGTGGTTCCCAGCGTAGAGAAAGCAAAGGTTTGGGAGTCCGGCGGACTTGGAGGTGGATCTCGGCTGTTCTTCCTGCTGTGTGACTTTAGGCAAATCCTATAACCTCTCTGAGCCTGTTTTCTTATCTGTAAACGGAAACAAGAGTTCTTTCGTGGAGTGAATGATGTTTCATGTTGTTTTATGAACTCAAACAAAACATTATACACATGAGGCTTATTAATTCATTGGAGATAACTCATAATAACCTCTCTCTTCTCCTAATTTCAAATTTAGGCAGAGACCGTTAAGACACTCAAGGCTTCTCCAGTAAGACTCGGAAAGTGGCAGAGTGTCGCAGGGAAGGCACGTGGTCTCCAGTGAGACGACTCTGGGCTCCAGTGCGACGCCTCTGGGCTCCAGTGCCGCCTTAGCCACTAACTAGCCTTGTGATTTTGGCAATTTGTTTAACCTCCCTGTGCCTCAGATTCCTCATCTATAAGATGGAGACAGTCATGCCAACCCTCCCTAGGACTGTTGAGAGGATGAAATGGTATGACATACAGAGTACCTAGCATACAGTACATGCTTAACCCACGTTAGCTCACTTCTCCCTTGCCCAGGCCCTGAGTCTAGAAAATAAGTACCAAGCTTGGTAGTTATTACATTTCAGATGTGTGCCAAGCATTGGATATGAATGATCTCATTTTCATCCTCAAAATGCTGTAAGTTAGATACTATTCGTAGATTGAGCCATATGAAATTTGCTGGTTTCATAGGTCAAAAATGGTTGAAGACCAGCAATACCATCTGTTCAACATCTTCCATTCTATTGATGAGACAGCTGGGCTCAGGGATGTCGATGCACTCAGATCAGGCACATTGACCAGTGGTGGAGCCGCGGTGGGTTCCTGGCAGTCGACACCGGAGCCCATCAGCTTAGCCCGGCCCTGGGAATAAAGGACAACGGCCACCGGTCTTGCTTTCACAGGATGATCCTTAATTCAAGTCTAATGGCACTAGAAACACCTGGTCACACCAAGTTAGAGATCTGGAAAGACCCAGTGTAAGGGTCAAAGCGAGGCTCTGTGTTGGGGGAAGGCCCAGGGGGGCATTCAGGACTCTGCACAGCAAGTCCAGAGGGTTGCTAGGCTCCTTGGGGAGCCCAGGACTCAAAGTTCACATTCTGATGCTTAGCCAGCCCCTCAGATGGCTACCCTCTCCACTGGAAGGCCGCAGATAGCCATGAGACAAGAGTCACAATTCACTGCACATCCAGCCACCAACAGCCCCTGCAAAGTGTGGCTGCTAGTGCCATGATTCCTCCAGAGCTGCTCTGAGGGAAAGCCCACGGACCGCCTTGTGCCACCACTGAGATCTTATTTGTCACAGACATGATACTGACAACACCAGCCATGATTCAGGCATGCCCAGTTCAGAGGAAACATCTTAGTCTGGGTAGCCCCAGCTCTTTTTTTTTTTTTTTGCGGTACGCGGGCCTCTCACCGTCGTGGCCTCTCCCGTTGAGGAGCACAGGCTCCGAACGCGCAGGCTCAGCGGCCATGGCTCACGGGCTCAGCCGCTCCGCGGCATGTGGGATCTTCCCGGACCGGGGCACGAACCCGTGTCCCCTGCATCGGCAGGCGGACTCTCAACCACTGCGCCACCAGGGAAGCCCCAGCCCCAGCTCTTTTTGAGGCCTTTGCCACTGGCTTGCTCTGTGGTCATGAACCAGCCCCTTTCCCTCTCTGGGCTCTGTCTCGTCATCTGTAAAACGGGGCCCTGAATTAAGGGCCTTGCCAGTTCCTCCATCATGGAAGGTCCACAGGTCTCTGTTAGCAGATTTCAGAAGGTGACCCTACTGGTATGCTGGAACACCTTTGTTCCAGAAGGAATGAGGTGACGCAGTAAGATCCTTGATTTACAGTTACTAACCATCCTGGCTGATTTCAACTCATGCTATTTTTTCAAATAGCTTTTTAAAAATTTATTTTTCTTTTCCTGTACTTTCCCTCCCTTCCTTAGAGGAAAGATTAAGGAAGAAAATAAAGGAATCTACATTCCTTTCTTCCCTCACCAGCATTGTTTTTTTTTTTAAACTGGTTGAGACAAGCACGTGGATATTTCTTAGCAAGAACGAATGCCTTTGTCAGCTTCCGCAGATTCACCAGAACGTGGTGTTGGGGAAACCTGCAGAGACCTGCGTTTCAATAAGGTCCTCACAGCTGTAAAAGACCAGCCAGGCGGTTACGACAGCCTCTGCCCCTCACTCTTGACCACAGGCGAAACAGCGACAAACATTCTGGAAGTTTTGGCAAAATTGATCTAGATGCTTGTAAAGATTTGTACCTTTTGGAATATATCCTAAGGAAATAATCCCAAGTACAGAAAGAGCCATAAGCATATTCATGATGTGAATGTAAAGCCAGCAGTAAGGGATAGGTTAAATAAACCATCTCACATCTTGATGGGATACAAAATATTATACAGCAATTACAGAACAAGTCCATAACTCTTACAGTAACATGGAAAACTATGTATGTTCTAGGTGTAGGAAAAAAAAATCAAGATTGGAGTCTGATTGAACATGGTGGATTAAACGCACCTTGGCCTTCTCTCACATTCAGCATCTCATTAAACTGACATAATGGGGGAAGTGTATAAAATCCCAAGTCCAAAGTGGCCTGAGACATCAGAAGGTAAGAGATTTCAACAAATGTCCTGACTCTGGAAAGTCATTCTGAGTGGTAATGACTTGGCAGAGTGGAGAAAGCTACAAAATCAAGCACTTGCCGGAGACCAATGAGAAGCAAACTGATTTGTCTCGAATTCCTGAGAGGTTCCGTGCTTGCCGGTCCAAGTCTGTAAAAGGCCGTGGTGAATCTGGAGCAGTTGCGCTCCCAGACCCCTCCCCACTCTCCATGGCATCCACATGGTGTCAGACCTCAACCAGAACTCGAGAAAGTAGAAAGCAATGGAAACACGTGTCCCCAGAATGCAGAGAGGGACACTATTTCTGACACAATTCTATACGCAACCTGATTATAATTCACGTGTGATGATGGAATAAATACATTTCAGACATGAAAAAATTAACCTCCCTTTAACCTAACCTTTTCTTAGGAAGTTACTATAGCACGTGCTTCAGCCAAGCAAGAGAATAAACCAAGAAATGGGAACACATGGGAGATAGGGAACAGGAGATCCCACCCAAGAAACTGGCACAATTTCCAGTAACTACCTTGCACAGGGCCCAGAGCCCCTGGTGGGGCCCAGACCTCAGCCAGTCCAAATGAGGGGTGAGAGTGGGAGGGGCGTGGAGATGAAATGGTTGTTTCAAACTTTTAGAAAACAATAAAGATAGACATTTGATAGCTCTCTTGGAGCGTAGAGAACTGAGCCAATGAAAAGCAAAGAAATAAATACCAAGAAAAACAAAATGATGTACAAAAAGGGGAATGTAATCATAGTGCCTGACTTGAGTCATGGGGAACAGTATTTTCGCAGCCGTGATAATGTAAGCACGGACCAAAACTGTGATATAACATAGCAGGGTAAAGAGAGAAGAAATGGGGGTGGGACGGTAGGGCTTGTAAAGTAACTAAATCCTCAATTGCCAGAACAAGAAGTCAATAGA
>NW_006795663.1:1973216-1974850 GCF_000442215.2 Lipotes vexillifer
GAGGCAGCAGACGTACTTCCTCTCAGGAGTGGGGGAGGGGTGAGGAGCCTGCGGGGAGACAGCTGCTTTGCACATGAAGCCTTTTAGTTATTTGGTTTTTCTTAGAGCTATGTGCATATATTAGTTTGGAAAATGTAAAAACTATTTTTTCAAAACTTATCCCCAGCTAGATCGCAACCGTCAGTTCTTGAAGCCAAGCTGACCCAATCCCATATCATGCTCACTATGACTCCTCAAAGCAAGTGGCAAAGACCATGGGTCATTTCAGGCCATTTCTAAGACTGTGGGTCCCTGTTTGCTCCCAACCTGTTTCTCCCACTTTTTGTCCCTCACCCCAGACCCCCAGCTCCACATAGGACGGCTGTTTGCTGGGTCTGGTTTTGTTTTTTTGACTCTGACTTTCTGTGGACTTAGAGATGCTCTTGGTTTGCTGGATTCAGTGCTTCTATTAAGGTTTTTTCCTTCCATTTCTTCCCGTGGTTTCCATCGCCTGGGTGAGGCTCCCAGCGTTGCATCTACACCACACAACCCTGCTTACTGGCCCCAGCTGATTGGAGCAAGGGTGACCACCTGACCCAAGCAGAGCCAATCCAGTTCTCCCTGGGAAATTCATAATTGAGACTGAGAGCCAGACAGCTGGATGCTTTCTTGAATCGCGGAAAGGTAAATGTAGGAGCTGTGGGCTGGAAGACTTCCAACTCCATGCGCATGAAGGGCAGACAGTCAGTCCGGAGTGAGAAAGAGAGAGAAAAGCCCAGACAAGCAGGAAGAAGCCGACTCAAGAGAGCATATGTATCCTCAAGTAGAAAGATAGGCCAAGAGAGAGGCTGGATCCTCGAATGGTCCTCCCTAAAGCCTTAAATTCTTCCCGCTCCTTGGTTTCCTTAGGAGAAAGCCTCCTTTTCTGATGAGGCTAGCTTAAGTTGGTTTCTGTCACTTACAACCAAAAGAATCTTAAGTAAAACCAACCCATCTCACTAAATTCTGAATGGGGAGGGCAGGTGAAAAGAAGACATTTGATTTTTTTGAGACTCCAGCATCTATTCCCCTTCCTCAACCGTCCCCAATTTACTTTAGGGGACGTTTCCCTCCCCCACCTCCCCACTCTAGGTCACAGCACGTGGCCTCAGTTTATAGGAAACACAGGAGGACTGTGTTTCTCTGGGGCGGAGTAGGGATGGGACCCCGGAGGCTCCTTGGCTGGAACCTTCCTCCCAGTGCCCTGGTTCAGCCCGACGAAGGACAGCTGACCAATGAGACTTTCTCCTGGGACTCTGAACCCTGAGCGGAGGCAAGGAATGAGGCCAGGTTGGCGTGCATTCATTCAGCCCATCAGCAACGGCCAGCCAGGGAGATGGGCAGGAGTTTCTGCTCCTGAGGTGTTCTGGGGCCCCCCTGCTTCCATCAGTTAGCTCCTGGCTATTTTCATCCTTCTTTCCATCCTGTGGCCTCCCCAACATTCTTCCATCAAACCCCCTCTTTTATTTAAGGTAGCCCAATTTGCCTTCTGTTGCATGACCTATGCAGGGAGGGGAGACCAAGTTGAGACTGGACAGCTGGGTGTGGACCCTGACAGCTCCAGAAGGCTCCCTCCTCTTTGGGGACGACTGGAGTCGGCACCCTCAGGTTCAGCA
>NW_006795663.1:1977626-1989794 GCF_000442215.2 Lipotes vexillifer
AGTGGTGGTACGAGGGACTCTTTGGTTGGGCAGGCAGCAGAGGTTTCAGAAGCAGAGTAGGAGAATGACTGGCAGGCTGACTCCCAGGCTGAGCTCTGGCGGGGGCTGGCATTGGAGGTTTACTGTATACTGTGTGATCATGATACCGTTTTTACCGCCAGGCTGGTGTGGCCTGCAAAGCAGGGATTATACAGCGAGGGAGTTGGCTGAAAGAAGATTATACAGTGAAAAAAGGCTGGGGAGAAATGAGCAGTCTTTGTTTTTCTCCTTTATCTTCTAAGAATTCCCTCTCCCTTTCCTAGCCTGTACTGCCATGTCAGTGACCACCTTCCCTGTCTCCTCTCCCTGTACACAGGTGAGCCATGCCCGTAACTCAGTATGTGTCCTTCTGTGTTCAGATGCATGCTGGTATAATCCGATACAGACCTGTGTCTACACACACACACACACACACACACACACACACACACACACACACACACACACACACAAGTACACAGGCGGGTACTATTTGTCACTAATTTACAAAAGATGGATCATCTTGCTTTCTGCATCTTGCTTTTCCCTCTTAATAGCCCCCCGCACCACCTCCAGTCTGGTGAGTCCTGTGCTGATTCATTCTTTTTATTGGCTGTATCCACAGTGTCTTTACCATTATTTATTCCGTCATTCTCCTGGCTGATGGGCATCCGCTGTGTCCCGTGTGTGTGCGCGCGCATGCACGTCATTCAAATAATGCTGCAATAAACATCTTTGCACTTACATTTTTACCTAATGAAGCTTTTATTTCTGTGGGTTAGATTCCCAGGAGTGAGACTGCTGGGTTGAAGGGTGTATGCATTTTTTTTATTTTAATAGATGTCACCAGATTGCTTTCCACGAAGGTTATACCACTATACCTTTCCCCTAAAACCTAGGAGGGTACATTTTTTTCATATTTCTCCAAGACTGAAAGGGAGTATTTCAAAATATTAATAAGGGTAGTATTTGGATCTTGGGACCTTGGGTGTTTTTCTCTCTTTTCTTCTAATTTATTTTCCAATGTCTTCTCCTTTAAAAAGAGGAAAGTTGCAATACATCGATTTTAACCAGCCTCAGTCCCAGTCCCACATGTGCTGATCCTCAGGTACAGATTCTCGGCAGCCTTCAGGCCCTGGGGCTCACTGTTCAGCCCTTCCCAGCTGCTCCGACCCTTCATGGACCTGTCATCCCGTTCCTGAAAGTTGGGGACACTCCAGGACCTGAACACAGGTCCACACGTCATCAAGGTTACCCGCATGGAAAGCATGTGGTGCCCTGGGGGAAACTTCTAGTTTTAGAAGCAGACCGATCTGGGGTTGACTCCTGTTTCCTAGCTGAGCTTTGCCAAGTCACTTAACATCTCTGAACCTTGGCTTCCTTATCTGTAAAATGGGGAGAACAAAGCAACTGCATCACAAGATTGTTTTGGTTTGGTTTTTGGCCACGCCATGGGGCAGGTATGCAGGACCTTAGCTCCCCAACCAGGGATCGAACCTGTGCCCCCTGCAGTGGAAGGGTGGAGTCTTAACCACTGGACCACCAGGGAAGTCCCTACAAGATTGTTAAGAGCAAAGTGCTTAGGAAGACGTCTGCACACACTACACGCATGACGGTCTGTTACGTAAATAATGTCTGCCTCATGGCATCACTGTGGGATAATGTGCACTGAGGGGCTTTTCTCCCAACCTTTGTGGAGAATCTGCAAATGTGCAGTATAGGCCCTGAACCAGGTGCCCCGATGGGCTCAGCACCCTGCCTTTTGCTCCCCCTCAGCCGCGTGCCCACGGCTGTCCCCGTTCTCCGAGGGTGCTGCGGTGGCTTCTGGTTTTGTTGTTTCCTCTCTGCTCTCCCAGTGTCTGGCCCGGCTTCTTGGGCTGCCCTCAGGAAGGCCTGCGCTTGGGGTAAGGCTCTGCTGTCACCCTCCTGACACTCTTGAGCACCTGCCCCATGTCTGATGTAGCAGGTCCTGCCTAGCACGGCGTCTACGTGAAGTGAGCCCTCAATCAATGTGTGTCAAAATGAAGCAAACCAAATCATAAATAAGATATTGCTCTGCCTTCTACGTGCTCACCGTCTCACTGGGAAGACAGCCTGAAGGGCGCTAAAACCCCATACAGCAGGTGGGGCGGCAGTGACAAGCCTGGCTTGGAGTGGGATAAGCCTGGACTCAGGCCCCGAGTGTAATGCTGGACAAATGACTGCACCTCCGGGAACCTCAGTTTCCTCAGCTCTAAACTGGAGCTAAGACTCCCAGCTCAGCCAGTCCCGGAAGGCCAGCTCTGAGGTGGAGAGATGGGAGGTGTCGCCCTGCCGAGTTGTGGTTTGAAGCTGGGCTCGAGCAATGCAATGGTAGCTCCTGCCTCTAAGGTTCATAAAAGTTCTCATTTTCCAGAATCCCTTGGATCTCCCAATCTGGTCCCGGTTCCTTCATTGGCCTTATTGGGGCTACCTGCCTGGGAACTCTGACGTGGGTGCCTACACGCTGAAACAGGGGTTTTCCTTGGCTGCAGGGGAACAGGCTTTCTGTACACAAGAGCCTGACTAACATAGCTAGGTCACAATATACCGCAGACCTGGCCTCAGAGGACCACAGGACAGCGTTAGCAAATCCGGGCTTCCAGGAAGCCCCCTGATGTGACACCCAGGCCACTCCTCCCACCCTTATGTCCTGGGACCTCTCCCAGTCTCCAAGGCCAGGCCTCACCTTTTCCCATCTACTTCATGGTCCTTCCTCCATCCTGGAGCCCGGCCCTCTCCAGCATGGCTCCGGAGGCATGTGATATTGGGCTTTAGGAGTGGAGATGATGGCACAGCATCCATAGCTGCCAATCTGACTTAAGCCTTGCGGAAAGCAATGGAGTCCCCAAGTGATTTCCAACGTTTCAAAACCCGTAATGGGAATCCCACATTGACCTAAACCTGACAGTAAGGCTCACTGAACTCCACGGACTGAACCTTGGCTGAAATCATCTCAATTCCACAGGCAATTGAGCACTCTGGGACCTGGTCCGATTCTGTGAGCAGGGGCTTAGAGAGATTGCTGACTGAAAAGAAAAAAAAAAAAAAAAGATGGGAAAATGAATTCATTTGGCAGACACAATCTTTCACCTTCGGGGGTTCGTGGTAGCTCAAAATAATAAAAGGGGCTCTTTGCAATGAACAGCTTGCAGTAGGTTGGTCTGAACAAACTCGCTACGAAATTAAGATTCGGCTGTGCTTTCTCCCACCTCCCTTCTCACCCCCGCCCATCATCACCTCCCTTCATCTCTTACCATCACTTCCTCCCCCCCTGAATCCTGTCCTGGACTGACCTACCTTCCTACGTAGGGCTGACCTTCCTAGGTGGGATCCCCCCTGTGGAAGCAGAGGAACTTTATGGGAGTTCTGCCTCAAAGTTACACAGGTTTTCCAGGGCCCACCCCTTCCCACCTCCCAGCCCGCCCCCACCGTGAATCTTCTCGAAGGGTCGCCCTGAGGACAAAGCAGTTTGCTAACTCAAGGGAGAGCGGGGAATTCACATCCCGGCTATCAGTGAAATTTATGAGTCATGGATATCACAGGACCCTGTTTTCATTTGACTTCATTCACCACTTCCTTTCTTCATATTAATTTCTCCCAACAGCCCACTTATCTTTCCTCTTGGAGCCCTGCCCACCATTACTTTCCCTGATACGATGGTATCTCTAACAGCCTAAAGCACTCAGCGCTGTGATGGCTTTGGAGTTGGCTCACTCAAGCACTCACAAGTTACTCTCTGTGGCTAATCAAATATCCAAACAACCTCCCCCAGTGATTTGGAGGAGCTTGGTGACAGCGAGACATCGGCCACAGAGCCATCAGAACAGGGCACGTTTGTTTGGTGGCAGGCAGTAAGGCCAGTTTCGGCTGTGTCACGTACCTAGTGGCAGTGGACAGTGGCTTTTCCTGAGAAGCAACTGCTCTGTGGTTGCTGAGCTCTGGAATTTTTTTTCCTTCTTTTCTTTTGAAGGCAAAGAGATGCTCCACGCCAAGGGTCAGCTGGGTGGTGGTTACATTTTTTTCTATGACAAAATGAATCATAGCAGCAGCAGCAGTGGTTAAAGGGAAGAGACTGTATCTAGGAGCTGGTCTCAGTTCTGCCCAGAGAACCTTGGACAAGTCACAGCCACTCTGAACTTCTGTTTCCTCTTCTGGAATATAGGAGAATTGGGTTAAATGGTCCCTAAGGTTCCCAAACCAGAAGGTGACTCAACTTTATATCATACCTTACAGCTTAAACACTTTCATGCTTGTTACTTCATTTGAAGTTCACAAGAACTCCATGAGCGAGCTGGGAGAGGGATTATTATCTCCATTTTATAGCTGGGAAATGACTTGCCCCGGGGTTAACGCATCCTGCGTGGGATGGAGCCGAGCCTCCTTCGTGGCTGGTCTCCTGGTCCAGACTTGTCCCACCTCCTGGTGCAGACACGGCAGACTCTGTGATGCAAACCACCCTCCCCCTTCATCACCACACAGGAGCTTCCATTCAAGCCAGAATTCAGGGGTCACGCCATCCACTTAATTTTCCGTTGGAAAAACTGAGACCCACGGGGTAAGTGAAAGGACCTTCCCAAGATCACACCGCAAAGGGTCCCCGTCTCCTGACACCTAACCCAGGGCCATCCCACCCACCTCTTCTCATGGGTACCACAAGGGTGAGACCACCTGCATCCCAGGCCTGTGCTAAGGACGGGACTGTCAAAACGTGACACTGTTGTGTTCTGGGCACATTTGGGACACACCACTATGTCATCACTACCCACACTGCCTGTATGGGGCCTTGAGAATTTGTCACTGGCCTCTTCTTGCGGGCTGATGTGTTAAGAGAGCTCATGACAGGCTGGTCAGCGTCCTGTCACCCTCAACATCTCCCTGGCCGTCCAGGACCGCAGTGGCCCGGCTCATTCCTCTGGGCTCCTCCAAGCCCTCCAATTTCTGCCGAGGCCCGGCCCCACGCTACTCATCCTCTCCCAGACCCAGTGGGAAGCTGTTCTCTCCACCCCCACCCGACACCTGCCCTGCTAAACAGACAGGCACAGCCTGCAGGGTCCCCCGGCCGCCGGCCTGCAGCCCCTGCTCCCTCCGGCCGGCCTGGCAATACTGACTCTCTACTCAGCCCTTAGTCAGCTGGCCCCAGTTCCAGACATGGTCCTGCAGAGGCGAACACTTCCTTCCCACATTCCCATGACACTTTGAATAAACCTCGGTGAGCCCTCATGCTCTCACATGGCCATCACCTGTCTACAGGCCTGTCCTTTTAACTGGCAGCTCCCTGAGGCTGTATTTTATTCCTCTCGGTATTTTCAGTGCCTGGACCATCGCAGGGCTCAGTGACCTTGGAGGGAGGGAGGGCAAACTTTACATACTGCTAGGAGCACAGGTCTGGGCGCCAGGCCCACCTCCACTGCAATCAGCTCCACCATTCACCACCAACACGTGAGCCTCTCCAAGCCTCAGTTTTCTAATCTACAAAATGGGGAAGATGATATTAAAGACCTCATCAGGATTACAGGGGATAAACCATGGAAAGTGCTTAGCACATCACAGTAACTGGGAACTATTATTATTATTATTAGGGAATTCCCTAGGAGGTTCTCCCCCTGAGCTCACAAGAAAGCCCCAGGGTCTCTACACTATTTGCAGGAAGAGCCCAGGGGAGTTGGTAGCCGAATCCCCTGCCCTCCCGTCTCCTCCAGCCCCAGTCGGAAAACCCCTTTGTCAGTTCGCCCCAGACACAGCCAAGCTGTTTTCCTCTCCCTTGTTGACACGGGGAAGACCTGGCCTGGCCCACCGAGCCTAGCGCTGGGCCTCCCACTCTTTTAAGTGCAAACACTGAGCTGTGTATTTTGGGCCCCTCTGAAGGGCCATTTCTGGTGAAATACCAGGTTTTGAAATACCATTCACTGCTTGTTTGCCTTTGAAAGCCCATACATGCTCGGGTCTCTCAAGAGGCTGGAGGCTCTGTGCGGTTACAGAATCAGGCGACACGGTGGGGGAAAGGCAGCGGCCCCCAGCTCCCTGGACTGGGCCTGCTGGAGGTGGAACAGGGGACCCCCAGCCTCCAGGAGTCCACATCCTGCGTGGGGAGAGCAGACAATGGCACACGGAGACCAAGGCAGCATGTGAGGTGGTGAGCCAAGTGCAAGGACAGACTAAGGCTTCGGTTCAGACCAAGAGTTGGAGTGCAAACTGAGCCTCCTGGAGTCCTACCTGCAGAAACGCCCGCCGGGTCCCCCGCCCCTACTTCCTCCAGCCCCTCCCCTCCTCCATCACCCCCCTACTTCCAGACCCACACAAATACATAAACTTCTAGGCCTGCCAAGAGCCAGTTTGAGAGGGCTGGACGTTAGAGCCACAGGGCTCTAAGAAGGAACCATGATCATGTAGCCCAGCAGCAGAGCTACAAGGAGCCGGAGAGAGAGGCAGGGCTGAGTTGCTGGGGACCCCGTGGGTTGGAGCTGGTCCTCTAGGGGGACGAGCCGCCACGTCCTGGGTGGTCATTTGGGCCAAGTGTTTTACACGCCTTGTTTATTTTAAACTTCGTGAGATGGGTGGTGCCATCCCATTTCACAGGCGAAGAAACTGATGCTAGAACAGATTGGGCTCCCTCCTTGTCTAAGGGCCAGGGCCCTGGTGGAAGCTCCTAGGACAGGGGTCAGTGACCTCTCTTATAGGCAGATGCTCTAGGAAGAATGTGCTGGAAGGAAGTAGGGGCAGGGCTCACAGAAAAGGGAACATGGAAGAAGCCGGCCCAAGACCATGAAGGAGAGGTGTTTAGGACAAGTTCAGAGGCTGTGAGAAGCCCAGTTCGGCAGGGGAGGAAGGAGACTGGGGAGACGAGGACAGAACAGAGACAGGAGCTGACCGAAGAACGGACCTCCAACCCTCCTGCCAGGGGCCCCGTCTGCAGAGCAGACGGTAGCAAATAATGTCCGAGAACCTTGCGTGTGCCCGGTGCCTGGGGATCCCCCAAGGAGCAGATGAAAGGCAGAGAAGGGAGCTGATTTATTTCTACAGGCATCTCCTGGGTCCTCCATAATGCAAACAGAGTTCAAAGCTGATGTCCTAGAGCTCACATACATTTCGCACAGAAAGGGACCTCTTGTCAGGCCTCCACTCAGAGCCGGTTGACCCTGAGTGATCTGGATTCCCAGCCCCAGGCAGACTAGAAGCTCTGGTTCAGATGTGGCATGGGTTAGAGGCAAGCGCGGGCAACAGGAGAGGGGCTGCTGAAGCCAACTGTGAAAAAGGGTGCGGAACCACCAGAGAAAGTGCTCCAGCCGCGGGTCTGGCGAGAGCCGTCTCACAGAGGAGGGCTTTGGACGAGAGAACTGGGCCTCGGGACTCTGCTGTTTAGCTAATGGAAAACTTCCTGCGGCCCTGAGAGTCAGTTTCCCCATGGAAAAGCAGGCCTAAGGCCACCGACAGGAATGAAAGGACAAGGTATGTGGGTCACCAGCTGAGTGTCTGACTCACTCGTTTCATGATTGCTGTACTTGATGTCATCTTTTATCCCCGGGGGGAAACTCAACCCATCCTAGAGCAGTAGTTCTCGAACTTGTCTACACACCGGAATCATTCAAGGGGCTTTAATAAACACTCACGCCTGGCTCCACCTCACAGAGACTCTGAATTAAATGGCCTGAGGTTGGACCTGGGTGGCAGGATTTCTTAAGCTCTCCAGATGATTCTAACACGCAGCCAGGGCTGAGAACCCCTGCCCTGGAGGCAACTATAACCCAACCCAACCCAGAAATAGGCACTGAGGGTCCGCGTCATCAGAGTTGCCGAGAAGGGGCCAAACATCTGGGTACCCAGGGTCTTAAAGCAGAGGAACGTATTTTAGAAAGCCTTCTGTCAAAATGGTTAATTTCTTTTAAGCTTGGGCTCTTAGAGGAGTAAAGGTCAATTACCTGGAAAACTCACTTATGTGGAACTCCTCACTCCCTAATGACACTGGCTAAATGAGGTGTTACGATTCTATAGATTCTCAAATTAGAGTCTCTGTGATTCTTCACCCAGAAAAAAAATTATCCAGAGGCTTGGATTTGAAGCACACCCTCGCTGCCCGGGTGCCTTAGGCAGCTGGGCCCTGCTGAAACCTTGTTTCTGGGAGGGAAGGGCTCCCTGGCCTCGTGGGAAGGTTTTTTTTTCAAGCCCCAGCCAGCCAGAGTGACATGCCCGTGCCGATTTGTCTTAGCTCCCGAGGCCATTTAGCCCATTTCCGCATGAAACAGCGAGCACTGTCTTCTCCCACATCCAATAACCACATCCTGATATGCTGGGAGAATCACTCTCACCACACATCCTGCAGAACGCATGGCTCCACATGAACATTTTGAATGGTTTCTTTTATAAAGGATAAAAAGAAAGGATTTGTTTCATTTGTTTTATTAGCCCATTTTTAACCAGAGGGCAGAGAAGAAAACAAAAGATTCTTTGATTATTAAAATCTCATTTTGTTCTTAAGGACCCCACGCAAGCAAAACCCAGAGATGGAACATTTATCAACGAGTTTTCACAACCCAAATAAGGAGAAGAGGATGGAAAGAAGGGTCCATGTCCCAGGACCCTTTACAGTTTTTTGTCATTAGATATTAACTTCTTTGTTTATTTAGTGCCTGTCTCCCCCACTGGAAAAGAAGCTCAGGGAGAGCAGGGTGGGAGATGAATCCCACTAGGATACACTAGTTACCTGCTGTATTAGTTGGCCCTAGCTCCTGTAACCAAGTACAGTAAGTCCCCTACATATGCACGTTCAAGTTGCAAACTTTCAAAGACGCGAACGTGCGTTTGCATGTCCAATCACGTAAGTTAGTTCACATTATCTGGTGTACACTGTCACGTGCGTGCATCCTCTGCAAGTGGTTGTGCTTTTGTGTACTTTGCTGTACAGTACTGTATAGAGTACTGTAGTACAGTATCTTTATTTCAAGCCCAGGATGTCCAGAAGCAGGCATAAAAGCAGCAGTGATGTAGCTGGTACTGCTAAGAAGTGCCAGGAATTGGAGGCCCAGAGAACGGACAAAGAGAGACAAGAGGAAGAGGGAGTAACTGAAGAACCGAAGAGATTCACGACGCAGGAAATGAAGGGGGATTTTCTTTATTTGAGGAGGCACTGTTAGTTTTTGAGGCACAGGACCCGAACACAGAACGGTACACGAAGGTTGCAGTAGCCGTTCAGAATGCAGTCCAGTGCTACCGTGTCATCTATGACAAGAAAAAAAGAGCTACTACCCAGACATCACTGGATCGTTTTTCCAGGAGGGTAGATAGAATTGAATCCAGCAAGGAACCAGAACCTGTGCCATCAACGTCAGGCGTGAGTGAAATTGCAGCTTGCCCTCCGTCTCCTATCGCCGACGATCCTTCAGCTCTACCATCTCCCACCTCCTCTCCCACCTCCAGTCAGTAACGCTTCTCGCCTGTTCACTCGATGCCAGCCCCTGTATGCCAGCTGCTGTACCGTACTACTGTACTTTGCGAGGTACTGTACTGTAAGATTAAAAGTGTTTTCTTTATTTTTTGTGTTTGTTTTTAATGTATTATTTGTGTGAAAAGTATTATAAACCTACTACAGTACAGCACTATACAGCCAGTTGTGTTAGTTGGGTACCTAGGCTAACTTCGTTGGACTTACAAACAAATTGGACTTACGAACATGCTCTCGGAAGGGAACTCATTCGTATGCAGGGGACTTACTATACCACAAACTGATTGGTTCTAAACAGCAGAAATTTATTGTCTCACAGTTTTGATCTAGAAGTCTTGAAATCAAGGTGTTGGCGGGGTTGGTTCCTTCTGAGGACTATGAGGAAGAAGCTGGGCCCTGGGCATGGGTCCTCTGTGACAGCAACACATGGGCTTCGTCTGAAGAGCTTGGAAGTCACAAAAATGAGCCAAGGCCCCTTCTGGACGAGCCTGATTTGACTGGGCTGGAGTGGGAACCAGCACTGGTGCCTGCGCTCTAGAGCCCGCGAGCCACAACTACTGAGCTCGCGTGCCACAACTACTGAGCCCGCGAGCCACAACTACTGAGCTCGCGTGCCACAACTACTGAGCTCGCGTGCCACAACTACTGAGCCCATGTGCCACAACTACTGAAGCCCGCATGCCTAGAGCCCATGCTCCACAGCAAGAGAAGCCACCGCCGTGAGAAACCCGCGCACTACAATGAAGAATAGCCCCCGCTTGCTGCGCGCAGCAACAAAGGCCCAGTGCATCCAAAAATAAATAAATAAATAAATTTATTAAAAGAAAAGGATATAAATCTGTTCCCTCACTCCCACCAGAGCCAGCTGTTTGACGTTTACCAGCACACCACCGCCTTCGGGTTTGGCTGCCCTCTGAGGTCAGAGTTTTCATCCATATATCTTCCCTTCCAGGGCAGGCTCCACCCTGAGGGCTCCTAGCTTCCATGCTGGAGAGGTGCTCTCTGTACGCTTCACCCCAGGCCTTTGCTCTCTATCCATCCGAGCGGCTTTCCTGCCTCCATCACCTGCTGCCCACAGCAGCCCAGAGCAGCCCACCCTGGCCAGCCCCTGCTCTCTGCGGTCCTGGAGGGATCACAGAGGCTATAAAAGCAGGTGTCAGCCCCAGAGGACCACAGCTCGCTGGAAAGAAGCCAAGGGCAGAGAGCTAGATGACCACGAAAGACGGGGGTGACGGGTGAACAGAAATGAGGAAACCTCAGAGCCCAGGTTGTCCTGTGGGTGTGTCAACAACACACACTGTACACATAGGGCTCCACTGAGGGCAGTGTAGTGCTGGCAGGCAGGTAGCAAGGTGTCAGCTGCCAGTCACCCACGGTCATCTCGTAAGGGGAGCACCGGGCTCCACATTATTTTATGGCCCTGAAGACATTTCTATGTGGATCTGTACTTCTTAACCGCTGGGGCTTTTTTGCGTTCCCCTGGATCCCTGGCCAGAAGCCCCTGCTGGACCTTCGGGGACATGGTTGTGAGAGAGACCGAGCAGAGAGCCATCCTCCTTGAAGAGCCCTACCCCAACCTCCCCTCTCTCTCTCCCACCCCTTTGACCAGCAAGCCTCTCTCCTTGAAAACCCCAGTCCAGCCAGCAGTGGATGAGCTCACCTGGTTGGCTCCAGCCAGCTTCCACTTGGGTGCATTTGAAGCTCTTACACGGGAGAAAATAAGCTTGGTCCAATCTTCAGGGGCAACATTAATCAACTGGAGTGGGTTCAAGAGCAGTGAACCAGCTACACACCAAAGCCAGGTCACAAGACGGAGGGTGGAGGCCTGGGGACTGGGTATCCTTAGGTCTAGTGAGGTTCTGACTCCAAGAGTGTACTCTGGAAATTGACAGAGTCACTACATGGACATGGAATTCATCTTCTATATGGCAAGGGAAGGCAGACCTTGGCCAGAGCAGAGGATCCACAAGGCAGACACAACTTATTTTTGCAAGGTGCTCTGGCTTTCAGAGCTGCCCAGACTACTGCTGGTACAAGCCTCTGAAGTTGGCAAAAGCAAGGGTCAGACTAGTCGAAGAGAGCCATGTTTTTTGTTTGTTTGTTTTTGTTTGTTTGTTTTTGCTAAGAGAGCCATATTTTAAAATTACCACTGCCAGGGAATTCCCTGGCAATCCAGTAGTTAAGACTCCACGCTTACACTGACAAGGGCGTGGGTTCAATCCCTGATCAGGGAACTAAGATCCTACAAGCCGTGTGGCGAGGCAAATGAAATGAGATGAAATAAAATAAAATAGAATAAAATAAAATAACCGCTGCCAACACATGGGGCAGAGACCCCATACTGCACACTACTCTACCTCCACAGGGGCTAAAGGCCCCAGGAAGGAGTCAAAAGGTGGCACTTCCCATGTGTTTACCTCCTCTGATGTTAGAACCCGGCCATGCTTCTTGCTTCCAGCCCTGAGATGCAAGACATCTCTGAAGCATGGTCTCCGAAAAGGCTGGCTGGGCTTCTCTGGTGGCGCAGTGGTTGAGAGTCCGCCTGCCGATGCAGGGGACGCGGGGTCGTGCCCCGGTCCGGGAAGATCCCACGTGCCGCGGAGCGGCTGGGCCCGTGAGCCATGGCCGCTGAGCCTGCACGTCCGGAGCCTGTGCTCCGCAATGGGAGAGGCCACAACAGTGAGAGGCCCACG